>NC_053023.1:198613172-198877667 GCF_003073215.2 Triticum urartu
CGGGGGTGTGGGTTATGGGGGGGGTGGCCGGGTGGGCCTGGCGGGCTGGCCGACCAGTTGGGCCAGTGGGCCGCGGGAGGGGGGGGTTCCCTCTTTTTTTTGTTAGCTTAGGTTTTAGTTTTTCTCTTTTGTATTTTCTCTTTTGTTTTATTTCATTTTAAAATATTCAGACACTTTATAAAAGTGTGTGCACCCCACCATAACTAACCTTGTAATATTTGACAACCCCCGAACATTTTAGTTTGATTAATTTTTTTTTGAAAACTTTTATTACCATCATAATTTTGAATTGAATTTCGAAACCGTTTTGATTTAACCCGAGATTAAGTACAGTGACAGAGGTGACGTGGCATCATTAGTGAGGATTACTGTAGCTTAATTACCCGGGCGTCACAATTCTCCTCCACTACAAGAAATCTCGTCCCGAGATTTAGGAGGTAGAAGGAAAGAGTGCGGGGTATTCATCACGCAGACGATCCTCGCGTTCCCAGGTGGCTTCGTCTTCAGAGTGGTTCGACCACTGGACTTTGAGGAACTTGATCGCCTTCTGACGTGTGCGGCATTCAGCTTGGTCGAGAATGCGGACCGGATGCTCTTTATAGGAGAGGTCCTGCTGCAATTCGAGCACTTCATGATCCACCGCTCGGATTGGATCCTTGAAGCAACGGCGGAGTTGTGACACATGGAACACATCGTGAACCTGAGAAAGGTTCGGCGGAAGCTCCAGTTGATATGCCACCTTTCCACGCCTTTCGAGAATAGTGAAGGGACCGATATAGCGAGGAGCTAGCTTGCCCTTGATCCCGAAGCGGTGAGCACCCTTCATTGGTGTAACTCGAAGATAAGCCTTTTCGCCAGGTTGATAGACCATGTCTTGGTGATGACGGTCATACTGACTTTTCTGACGTGACTGAGCAGTCTTGAGATTCTCGCGAATAATGCGAACTTGTTCTTCGGCCTGTTGGATAATATCCGGACCGAAGAATGGGCGTTCCCCAGTTTCTGACCAGTTCAGAGGGGTTCGACACTTTCGTCCATATAGCACTTCGAAGGGGGACATCTTTAGACTAGCTTGATAGCTATTATTATAAGAGAACTCGGCATATGGAAGAGATTCCTCCCATTTCTTGCCGAATGAGATTACACAAGCTCGAAGCATGTCTTCGAGAACTTGGTTGACACGTTCAACTTGCCCTTGCGATTGAGGATGGAACGCAGTACTGAACGACAGATGAGTTCCCATAGCTTCTTGGAAACTCGCCCAAAACCTTGAAGTGAATAAACTGCCACGGTCTGAACTGATAACCAGTGGAATACCGTGAAGTGAAACAATTCTGGCCATGTAGAGAGTAGCAAGCTGACTAGCAGTGATTGTCTCTTTGACCGCCAGAAAATGGGCAACTTTGGAAAGTCGGTCAATGACGACAAGAATAGCATCATTACCTTTCTGCGATTTGGGAAATCCAGTGACGAAGTCCATTTCAACATGGTCCCATTTCCATTCAGGAATAGAGATAGGTTGCAGAGTCCCAGCAGGCCTTTGATGCTCTGCTTTGATTCGGCGACAAACGTCACACTCAGCAACATAACGAGCAATGTCCTGCTTCATATTAGACCACCAGAATCTTTGACGAATATCCTGGTACATCTTTGTACTACCAGGATGGATGGACAGAGGCATATCATGGGCTTCTTGCATAACCCTTTTAGTCTTATCCAGGTTTTTCTTCGAACATGGTACCACTAAGCGGCCTTTGAAATACAAGGCGCCATCGTCGGCGATCGTGAAGAATGAGGGCTTTCCCCTTTTGAGGTCGCGCTTAATCTTGAGGACTTCATCGTCACATTTCTGTATCCATTTGATGGTGTCCACAAGATCTAGTTTCGCAACCAGGGTATTGAGAGAACCCTTGGAAACAACATGGAGGTTCTGTTTGGGGAAACCTTCGGGAGGGGGAGCGAGTGATCCCGGAGGAACAATATGGAGGTTCAGCCTTCTAAATTCTTCGGTAAGCGAGGGCTGAACTTTGTGGACCTGGAGGTGGTTGCAGTAAGACTTGCGGCTCAGGGCATCAGCCATTACATTAGCCTTGCCGGGGGTATATGATATATCCACGTCAAAGTCTGCAACAGTCTCCATCCATCTTTGCTGACGTAGATTCAAATCTGGCTGAGTAAACAGATACTTCAGACTTTGATGGTCGGTGAAGATCTCGCAACGATTACCGAGAAGGGTAATGTCGCCACTGCTTCAGTGCATGAATGACAGCAGCAAGCTCGAGGTCGTGAACCGGGTAGTTTTCTTCGTGAGGGCGCAATTGACGAGAGGCATAAGCAATCACTCTGCGCTCCTGCATTAGGACACAGCCTAATCCTTGGCGGGAAGCGTCGCAGTAAATGACGAAGTCCTTCTTAGTATCAGGTGGTGCAAGCACGGGGGCAGAAGTCAACTTGTCTTTGAGCGCCTGGAAACTTTCCTGACACTTGTCTGTCCAGTCAAACTTGACACCCTTATGCAACAGATTAGTCAGGGGCCTGGCAATCTTGGAGAAGTTCTCGACGAATCGACGGCAGTAGCTGGCGAGACCGAGGAAACTTCGGACTTGCTTGACGTTCTTCGGAGGAGTCCAATCGAGAATAGCTTGAACTCGTTCAGGGTTGACGGCAATACCATCCTTGGAGATGACATGCCCAAGATAGGTTACTTTGGGGAGCCAGAATTCACACTTGGAATACTTAGCATACAGTTGATGTTCTCGAAGCTTCTCTAGCACAAGACGCAGATGTCCAGTATGTTCTTCCTCGTTCTTGGAAAATACAAGGATATCGTCCAGATAAACCACGACGAACTTGTCGAGGTAATCCATGAATATATAATTCATCAGACGAGAGAAGGTGGCTGGAGCATTCGTTAAACCGAATGACATGACTGTGTACTCATATGATCCATACCGAGTCACGAAGGCGGTTTTTGGGATGTCCTCTTCACGAACACGGATCTGGTGGTAACCCAACCTCAAGTCGAGTTTGGAGAACACTGATGAACCAGCCAGTTGATCATAAAGATCATTGATCCGAGGAAGAGGGTATTTATTCTGAATGGTAGCTTGGTTTATAGGACGGTAGTCTTGGACCAATCGGTTTGTTCCATCCTTCTTCCTAACAAAGAGAGAAGGTGCTCCCCAAGGAGAGCAACTTGGGCGAATGAAACCTTTGACAAGAGATTTGTCGATTTCCTCCTTAAGCTCAAGGAGTTCATGCGGCGGCATCTTGTAGGGTCGCTTAGCTATAGGGGTAGTGCCGGGTTTCAAGTCGATGATGAATTCGACAGCTCTAGCAGGAGGAATCCCTGGAAGTTCTTCATGGAATACATCTTGGAATTCACGAACGACGGGAACGTTTTCAATGCCCTCGAGTGGTGCAGCGTTCAACGCGTTCAAGGCATAAAGTCGTGCCTCGGCGTTCTGAACTAGATGAGCTTGATAAGCTATTATTTCATCAGAAGGGTGTAGCAAATGGACGACCTTAGTGGCGCAAACTATAGAAGCAGTATGCGCTTTTAACCAATTCATTCCCAGAATGAGATCAATGCTACAGGACTTCAGTACGATGGGAGAGACAAGGAATTCCATTCCTTCGATTTCTACAGGGACGTCGTTGCAAATCATGGAGGTTCGACATTGGCCCGCAGGGGTGTGTACTAATAGTGAAGCATCCATGTTCTCACATTTAATGTCGTGCAAGCATGCAAAACCTTCTGACATGAATGAATGCGATGCACCTGTATCAAATAAAACGGATGCTGGTACTGAATTTACGAGGAGGGTACCCATCACAGTAGCAGGCTGGTCTTGAGCTTCGCTCAGATCAACGTGGTTGGCATGAACACGACCATAAGACTTGGCATTGTTGCTGCGGGGCTGGTTGCTTCCACGGCCAGTTGCTGGAAGGGCCAGTTGATTCGGGTTCTGGTTGCATTCCCTAGCACGATGCCCAGGTTGTCCACACCTGAAGCACAATCCATTATTGGGAGTGGGAACAGGAGCTTGTGGTGGTGGAGCTGGGAGTCTTGGCCGCCTAGTCGGAGGAGTAGGTAGACGAGGTGCAGCATAGGTCTGCCTTGGGGTAGGTGCATCCGGCTGGTACAAGCTATTGGGAATCCATATCTTGCGCTTCTGCGAGGACGGGCCCGAAGATGAGCCCGTGTCACGGTTGCGCCTGTGAGAGCTCTGGTATTCCTGCAGACCAGTTTCGACATTGATGGCTTTGTTCACCAGAGTGGCGAAATCAGCAAAATCATGCACTAGAAGTGCGAGTTTGATGTCAGCTTGAAGGCCATCCCGAAACTTCTCCTGTCTGCGTGCATCAGTTGCAATGTCCTCTTCAGCATAGCGGGACAAGTCAAGAAACTCCCGCTGATAAGCTTCCACAGTTTTGTTGCCTTGGGTGAGGTTGCGGAACTCACGCTTCTTCCGGTCCATGACTCCCTGAGGAATGAAGCGAGCACGGAAGGCAGCTTGGAAGTCTGGCCAGGTGATGATTGTTCCAGCTGGCAGTGTACGCCTGTGGCTGTCCCACCATTGAGCTGCGGGTCCCTTCAGGAAGAAGGAAGCAAAGGTGACATAGCTGGCAGGGGCTACATCAGCAGACTCCATCTCATAGGTGATGTCACGGAGCCAGTCATCAGCATCCAGAGGCTGAGTTGAGCTACGGTACACAGTTGGGTTCAGGCGCATGAAATCCTGCAGAGTCACTGGGGTTGGCTGCTGGTTCATATTGGGGCGAGGAAACTGAGCCATCATATTCTCCATGAACTGGCGATTCATCTCAAGCTGTTGGATCATACCAGCCATGTACTCAGGCGGTGGTGGGGCGTTGCCACCACGACCACGACCACCTGGTCTAACCATCCTGCTAATATTTAACAGGGGTAGTTCAGCATTGAGGAATTGTAAAAACAAGAATCATTCATGATGAACCATGCACAACAAAAGCAGCACGATAGATACCACATAGTAGTCGGCATATCTTACAAAAGAGATCATGCATAGAGTTCGTTACACAGTGTTCAGTACATAGACTAAGACATCATAGGCGGCACACAGGCTCGCGGCGAATGCATCTAACACTAATAAGCAAGTCTACGTCAGTCCCATGCGGTACTGCGGAGGTAGGTGTAGCCCGACAGCTGGTAGTGACGCGAAGGGAAGACCTCCACGCGAGTAGCCTGGGGTCCACGGATACTCTGGTGCGGAACCCGTTGCGCAGGTGGCAGGAGAGGGCCCAATGCAGGAGAGTAGCCTCCCACATCTGGCCAGCCGACGCCCTGGGGCATCACGGTCCGGGCAGGGTAGATCGCAGAGCGCGATAAATCACCAGATCGGACAGAGGGGTGCAACAGTGTCAGAGCACGGTAGAGGTGCTGACAAGTGGTGTACAACTCGTGGCGAAGAGCTCGATTAGCTCTATCCAGCCCATCAGCATGCAGAACCAGGTTCTGATGGTAGAAGGGCTCTCGGGTGACAGTGGAGTAGGCAGCAGTGTAGTATCCCTCCGCACCATCATCGGATGCGATAGCAATGTGCCTGAAGGGGGAGGTGTCCAACTCCTGATACTCGCCACGGAGACGTGTCAGAGCAGCATAAGCAGCATCGTGGACCGCCATATCGATAGTCACTCCAACACCATGAGCAGTGTGCAGCACGGTAGTGGAGTCATACTCTCGAGAGTAGAGGTGGACGATGGCACGGTACTGCTCCTGGTTGAAGTCCTGGTACTCCTCATAGACGGTGTACTCAGGGTGCCAGCGATAACCCAGATAGGTCATCATCTCAGCCAACACAGCAGGTGATCCTGAGGCACCAATGGCCGTCGTGTGGCGCACGACCTGCCTCGTGGGTTCCATCTGAAAACACAGATGTTTTCACTGGAGTCAAATGACAATGTGGATAATGTTCAAATACATTCCTAAAGAATAACTAGGGCTTATCCAACTTTGGGGTGAATGTCGTAACGGGATCCTAGTGTCAGAGTTAGTAAATTCGTTTAACCCGAGTAGAAGAGAGTTCAGAGTCCCAGAGTAAAGGTCGAGGAGTAAAAGATCCTAGTACCACCCGATGGCGACGTGGGCCCGTAAGGCACACAGCCAAGTTAGTAAAAGTTTTTACAATGTCTAGACCCGACTTCGGCCAAGGAGTGTGGAAGGGGAGTTCCTACAGGCAGTCGGCTCTGATACCAACTTGTGACGCCCCCGATTCAATCGTACACTAATCATACACGCAAACGTGTACGATCAAGATCAGGGACTCACGGGAAGATATCACAACACAACTCTACAAATAAAAATAAGTCATACAGGCATCATATTACAAGCCAGGGGCCTCGGGGGCTCGAATACAAGAGCTCGATCATAGACGAGTCAGCGGAAGCAACAATATCTGAGTACAGACATAAGTTAAACAAGGTTGCCTTAAGAAGGCTAGCACAAACTGGGATACGGATCGAAAGAGGCGCAGGCCTCCTGCCTGGGATCCTCCTAACTACTCCTGGTCGTCGTCAGCGGGCATCACGTAGTAGTAGGCACCTCCGGTGTAGGGGTCGTCGTCGACGGTGGCGTCTGGCTCCTGAGCTCCAACATCTGGTTGCGACAACCGGGTAGAAGGGATAGAGGGAAAAGAAGGAGAAAGCAACCGTGAGTACTCATCCAAAGTACTCGCAAGCAAGAAGCTACACTACATATGCATGGGTATCAAATGGAGTAAGGGTATCATATGTGGACTGGACTGCAGAATGCTGGAATAAGAGGGGGATAGCTAGTCCTATCGAAGACTACGCTTCTGGCAGCCTCCGTCTTGCAGCATGTAGAAGAGAGTAGACTGAAGTCCTCCAAGTAGCATCGCATAGCATAATCCTAACCGATGATCCTCCCCTCGTCGCCCTGTGAGAGAGCGACCACCGGTTGTATCTGGCACTTGGAAGGGTGTGTTTTATTAAGTATCCGGTTCTAGTTGTCATAAGGTCAAGGTACAACTCCAAGTCGTCCTGTTACCGAAGATCACGGCTATTCGAATAGATTAACTTCCCTGCAGGGGTGCACCACATACCCCAACACGCTCGATCCCATTTGGCCGGACACACTTTCCTGGGTCATGCCCGGCCTCGGAAGATCAACACGTCGCAGCCCCACCTAGACCAACAGAGAGGCCAGCACGCCGGTCTAAACCTAAGCGCCCAGGGGTCTGGGCCCATCGCCCTTAGCACACCTGCACGTTGCGTGGGCGGCCGGAAGCAGACCTAGCCTAGTGGCGTTCCAGTCCAATCCAGCGCGCGCCGCTCCGTCGCTGACGTCAAGAAGGCTTCGGCTGATACCACGACGCCGGGATACCCATAACTACTCCCGCGTAGATGGTTAGTGCGTATAGACCAAATGGCCAGACTCAGATCAAATACCCAGATCTCGTTAAGCGTGTTAAGTAACCGCGAATGCCGACCAGGGCCAGGCCCACCTCTCTCCTAGGTGGTCGAAACCTGCCCTGTCGCTCCGCCTCAAAGATCCACACAGAGGGCCGTTGGAACAAAGGTCCTTTCAGCCCCCAATCCGTGAATCACTCGCGGGTGCTCCACAAGCCGACCCGTCTTTAGTCACCACATGTATCATGTATAAAGCATATAGTATGTACCCGTGATCAACTCCCGAGTGATCACGGCCCGATAGTATAGCATGGCAGACGGACAAGGATGTAGGGCCACTGATGAAAATACTAGCATCCTATACTAAGCATTAGGATTGCAGGTAAAGGTAACAACAGTAGTAGCAAGGACAGGCTATGCATCAGTATAGGATTAACGGGAAGCAGTAACATGCTACACTACTCTAATGCAAGCAGTATAGAGAAGAGTAGGCGATATCTGGTGATCAAAGGGGGGGCTTGCCTGGTTGCTCTGGCAAGAGAGAGGGGTCGTCAACACCGTAGTCGTACGGGGTAGCAGCGGCGTCGGTCTCGGTGTCTAGAGAGAGAAGAGGGGGAAGAAACAATAAATATAATGCAAGCATATGCATAGTGATGCATGACATGACAAGTTACGGCGTTAGAGGTGCCCTAACGCGGTAGTAGGTGATACCGGTGAAGGGGGATAACATCCGGGAAAGTATCCCCGGTGTTTCGCGTTTTCGGACCGGTGAACCGGAGGGGGAAAGTTGCGAGTTTGATAGGTTAGGGATGCGTGGCGGACGAACGGGCTGTGTATCCGAATTCGTCTCGTCGTTCTGAGCAACTTTCATGTACAAAGTTTTTCCATCCGAGCTACGGTTTATTTTATATTAATTTTAAAAGATTTAAATCATTTTTAGGATTTATTTATTTAATTTAATCAACATTATCCAGAATAGTGTCTGCTGACGTCATCATGACGTCAGCATGACGTCAGCAGTCAACAGGGAGTTGACTAGGTCAATCTGACGTGTGGGTCCCGCATGTCATACACTGTTTACTCTTAATTAGGATCTAACTAATCTAATCACAGTTTAATTAACTCACAATACTTAATTAGGTTAACTAAACAAGATTAATTAAGTTGATTAATTCACTAATTAATTAATTAATTATTAATTATTATTTTTTTAATTCCTTTTTTTTGCACTCTCTTTTTTTTAACGTTCTAGGGCTGGGGCCCCCCATGTCAGTGGCCCCAGGGGGCCTTAGCGGGCGCCGGCGCTAGCGGGTAGCGGGTGTGGTGCCCGTGCCCGAGGCCGTAGCCTGCCCGGGCGATGGGGGGGAGCCGGGTACGGGCTCCGGTGGCCAAGGGCCGCGATGGCGCTGGCCGGAACAGGGCGGCAGGGCGGAGGCGGGACGGCGCGGCAGCAGGTGGGCGCTGTGGTGGCAGGGGAGCAGCAGCGGGGGGGGGGGGGGGCGGGGGGGGGGGGGGGGGGGGGGGGGGGGGGGGGGGGGGGGGGGGGGGGGGGGGGGGGGGGGGGGGGACGCGGCGCGGCGGCACAAGTGCAGCCGCACGCATCGGAAGGGGCCGCGGGCGGCTAGCGGTGCGCGGGCTGGCACGGCCGCGGGAGGAGAAGAGGGCGGCCGGTGGGCGAGGCCACCGTGGTTGGCGGCGCGAGCAGAACCGAGACGCGGCGCCGGGCGCGTGCAGCCGCATGCGTGAGCGGGGAGGCGCGGTCGGGGAGGCTGCACGGGGGTCGCAGGGGAGCGCCCGGGCGACGGCGGCCATGGGCGTGGGCGGCTCGAGCGATGGCAGGGGACGTGCCGGTGGGGCGCCGCGAGCGCGGGTGCGGGATGCGCACGGGCGCGGAGAGGCATGCGCGAGCTCGGGCGCGATGAGGAGGAACAAGGGAGAGAGGGGGGGCGCGAGGCATGCTCACGGGGGGGGGGGTAGGGTCGCGGCAGCGGCTCGAGGAGGAGTCGAAGTCGCGTCCGGCGGGGAGGAGGACGGGGACGGTTCGGCAACGGTGGCGGGGAGGCAGTCCAACGGGGAGGAGATGAGGAGGTCCGGTGGGGAGGTCCGGCGATGGTGATGAGGTGGCGGGGCTGCGCCGGAATGGCGTCAGGGGCACGGGGCCGGGCCCTTGAGCGAGGGCAGGCGGCGACGGCGGGGGTTGGCGTGGCGGCGACGGAAGGGGGGGGGCCCCTTCCGGTCCAGGAAAGGGGGAGGGGGTGAGGACGACGGCGAGCGACGGGCGGGGCGGCGCCGGTGATGCGTCGGGGAGGCGGCGATGGGTTCGGGCCCGATCCCGATTGGATCGGGGGGGGAGTGGGGGCGAGAGGAGAGGTGGGGAGTGGGGGGGGTGAGTGGGGCGACGGGGTGGGGTTAGGGTTTCGGGGGTGTGGGTTATGGGGGGGGTGGCCGGGTGGGCCTGGCGGACTGGCCGACCAGTTGGGCCAGTGGGCCGTGGGAGGGGGGGTTCCCTCTTTTTTTTTGTTAGCTTAGGTTTTAGTTTTTCTCTTTTGTTTTATTTCATTTTAAAATATTCAGACACTTTATAAAAGTGTGTGCACCCCACCATAACTAACCTTGTAATATTTGACAACCCCCGAACATTTTAGTTTGATTAATTTTTTTTTGAAAACTTTTATTACCATCATAATTTTGAATTGAATTTCGAAACCGTTTTGATTTAACCCGAGATTAAGTACAGTGACAGAGGTGATGTGGCATCATTAGTGAGGATTACTGTAGCTTAATTACCCGGGCGTCACAGGGGGGGGGCGAAGAAAAAGCCTTGTCCCTTTATAAAGAGGGTGAATATTAGGCGTCCTCCTCGTAGCCGTTGAGACTTACCTAAGATCTAGGAGTCATACCAATAGGCACGGTTGAGTTACCCACACTTGTATTGATGAGAATCCCATGATAAGGGGAACACGATCTCTGCTTTGACAAGACGTGTCAAGAAACCACCTAGCGTTATGTGCGGGGCTGGTTAAAGAAAAATGGTTCGAATAATGACCGGGTCGTGGCATGATGTCATATTGTCAAAAGGTGTCAGCAGATTAGATTTGTGGAAATATTATTCTCTCTATGGTACTATGTGGAACTTATTTTGTAGGGTCGGACACTATCCTTGTATTCAAACTCTTCTGTGGTGTATTCGGAGGAGGAACCTGCCTTGCAATGCCGAAGACAACACTGCGCGCCGGACTCATCGTCATTGAAGCCTGGTTCAGGGGCTACTGAGGGAGTCCTGGATTAGGAGGTCTCTGGACAGCCGGACTATATCCTTTGGCCGGACTGTTGGACTATGAAGATACAAGATTGAAGACTTCGTCCCGTGTCCGGATGGGACTCTACTTGGCGTGGAAGGCAAGCTAGGAAATACAGATATGTATATCTCCTCCTTTGTAACCGACCTTGTGTAACCCTAGCCCCCTCCGGTGTCTATATAAACCGGAGGGTTTTAGTCTGTAGGACAACATACAATCATACCATAGGCTAGCTTCTAAGGTTTAGCCTCTCTGAACTCGTGGTAGATCTACTCTTGTAATACTCATATCATCAAGAACAATCAAGCAGGACGTAGGGTTTTACCTCCATCAGGAGGGCCCGAAACCTGGGTAAACATCGTGTCCCCTACCTCCTGTTACCATCCGCCTTAGACGCACAGTTCGAGACCCCCTACCCAAGATCCGCCGGTTTTAACACCGACACTCCGTGCGACGGCTAGCTCTAGTTGATCTAACAAGAACTAACTATTGATTGGATCTATGTGATGTGGCAACTTCATACTACTACCGATGCTGGCTATACTACTACGGCACTAACACTCCAAGAAGTGAGTCGAAAACCATTTAGAAATTGAGATTATGACATGCATATGCAAATGTACCATTCATTACATACAACAAGTCATCAACACACACCGACAATGAGGATACATGTTGGATTATAGATTAGTTCCAACAAAACATTCTAGTAAATACTAAAGTTTTCATCACACAACAAATAACAAGCAATGAAATGAACTTCAGCTCAACCACTCCTCGGTGCTGGAAACACTTGCTTTGAACCAGAAGAGTTTCTCTGGGAAGGACCAACTAATGTCAATCTCGAGATCAATGCAGGACTGACCATCCAGGCTGAAGCGGCCTATTTCATGACCCAAATTGTGATAGCCACGGCAGGAAGCATAGCAATGCCCGAGGTATAGATACAATTGCTTCTCATAACTGGTAGTAACGTTGTGTGAACAGCAACTGGATCGCCCTTCACCATGATTGGATAGTTTTGTCCAAGGAAGAGCGAGTTTCCTCCAAGACTATCAATACTAAACCACCGAGAAGGTGTTGGCGCTAGCACAGTAGTATCCATCCCGAATACCCTGCAATGGATGTTGGAATAGGTCCGGAGAGTGCGACCATGGGAGACAACACCTGCTTCCTTAGTCACATCAGCAGTGCCCTGTATACAGACAAGAAGAGGTGATCCAGCGGAATAGGTTGCCATGCGCCACTGAGTACTCCTATACGGGTCCTCATGCTCGTGCTCATTAGCATCGTTGTCTCCCCCTTGGTTATAAATTTTTTCAAGTATAGGTGGTGGAATGTTCACAAGACCTTGGAAACACAAGAAGGTTAATTAGTAAAGGGAAACTAGCTAACCCACATGCATGTGGATGAAACAATTATAATTACGGTGGAAGACAAACGTACCGAAAGCATTAGGATTCCATGCAAAAACAGTGCTACGAGAGGTGGCAACAAACACAAGACCCTCATATTGAATTCCATCACAGTACTCATCCTTGTATACAAACTGATTTTGAGCAATATCCATCCAGTCGAACTATGAAGGAAGGCAACAAGCTTATTGAAGATAGCAACAACTACATATTCATTAAATCCCAAGAGCGGCCAGGAACTTGACAAATTGCTATCTTATGTAGACGGAAGTCACAATGGCCGTAGTTGAAAGTACAATCATAACCGGTGTGCTCAACCTCTGGGCAGTATGAGATTTTTGGAAGTGGAACCCAATGACAAGTGTACACATTCAGAAGTTCCCACTCGCAGTTGGACCCAATATAAACAACCCAATCTCCATTTGCACCTTCCCAAGCCTTACCCTCAAGCAATGGCATCTTAACATCACACGTATCATTATCAAGCGGCACCAAATTGCACAAGGAGAGGCCTCCGTTGTCCGCGTGCCAGTGAGCAGGGTCACCATGAAGAAGATAGGGGAGATCAAACCGCTCCTGGACCCTTGGGTTCGCTGTAATGATGTTATTAGTTGACTCGAGAATGGTCTTGAACGAACCTGCCATGCTAGCCGAGGTGATGACGTCGCACCGATCAATGAGTTCCTCCACCACGTCATCATTCAGATCGGGGCAAGAATAACAGGGTCGTTTTCGGTCTATTCCCTCCATGGAGAAGACGATCGAGCAATGGCAGAAGCAAGGGTGAAGGCAAATGGAGGAGGGAGGAAGAGCGTGTGACAATAGTTCCAAATCGAGAGGGAAAGGCGAAGAGTCGGTGGATGTTTGCCACGGTACACGAAGAGGCACCTCGGCCTACATAGACGTCCGTTTGGAAATTGTACAAAAGGACTTGCCGTCGTCTCACTGACATGTGGGAACGGGACCACATGTCAACGAAGAGGCTAGTGGGGAGCGGACGCTTGCCACAGAGGTCACACACTGACGACAAGGCCGTCCTGTCAGACCTAGCACCCGCGCGGGATGGCTTCCATCCCCCACATGAGCGAAGCCACTTGGCACCCCCACACGGTTGGTCCACCATGCCGCTTGGCCAACTCGAGCGCGTGCAGCTCGGACGCGCGCTCGCTCAGCCCCCTTTCCCTTGATGCCCCGGAGATACCCAACCACGGCTATGTGGTTTGCGCACCCGGCGGCCGGATTCGGAGTGGATCCGGTCGGGCTTGAGCTTGCCCGGTTGTGGGAGGCCTCGCCGCGCCATGGACCGGCCGGGCACTAGGCCGGAAGGCCCCGGCAAGGCCGCATGCAGGTACTGACTCCTCCTCTAGCCGCTCAGATCTACATCGTCGGCAGTCCACCGGCAGATACATGAATGGCGGTCGGTCGGGCTCGGTGCTGGCCCAAAAGCTCGTCGGTGCGCCGTTGCCACTCATTACATGCGATGACGGCCCAAAGAAGGTCATGCGCCACGCGTCTACAAGCCGGAACATCCCGGATGGGCGTGCATCAAGTGCTCAACCGATGGGGTATGTGCTACTTTCGCTTCAGTTGTGCTCCCGGATTAGACTTGTTGTGCTAACTTAAAATTTTATTGTGTAGAATGGATGCAAGTTTTGGTATTGGGAAGAAGAGTACATCGATATATTGATAGAGCGCAATTTAGTAGATGTTGTAGCACTTTTAGCTAGCATAGAGGCTAGAGATGAGACTAGTGCACTTGTTGATAGAATAGATGCTAGACATGAGACTAGATGCGAGGAAGCAACGTCTAATTCTTTACACTCGAAGAAGAAAGAAGCACGCAAGATCGAGACTCCGTAGATCAACAATAAATGCATCAAGAAGGCACTAATCCAACTTACAGGAGCAGTTATGGAAGTTGGATATCTTCTAAAATGTATTCTTGGGGTTCTTGTTTTCTTTGGTCTTGCTTTTCTAGTCAAATTCTGGTGATGTATTTCCATGTACCAAAAATCAATGATGAAAAAAAGATATGCGTTTGCAAAGAAAAATGTACGCAACCGGGATGCATCCGCGCGTTGGGCGCACGGCCACCACATCCGAGAAATGGCCCGGACACGACGCCATTGCCCTACCCAAACGGACAAAATCCGGGAAAAACGGAGGTCCGTTAGGGGTCGTGTGTTGTAGTTGGACTTACAAGTGGGACCGTAGTTGAGGAAACCGACTAGTATCGGCAAGCCCCCACCTCACCCGCCGCGTGATGGCTGAGTTAGAGAAACGACGAGGTTGAAGAGATAGCTGTAGCATGGACTCCAAGAAATATGGTGTCAGATGGAAGTCGTGCTGGTGGCGTGTGCCGTACTGCTAGACGTGAATGCTTGATCTGGCCCATGCCACCCTACTATATATCGAGGATTCGAGGTGTTGCTACGTACAGCGAACACATTAACATATGGCCCACCTCACACTGTGGTCAAATTTCCCGGAGTCTGTGCTAGGTTAAAAAGTGTTCTTTGTGAGGGTGGGTGGCTGGTCTCAAGTTTAATAACTTGTTGTATTACGTATACATAGACGTAGAGATAGTGCAACTGTTTTGAAAGTTTGAACCCAAACATCAGAATGCAATTTCTACTCGACTCATCTGAGGACCTAGGATGATGGGATTCACTGCTACAGTAAAAACACCCGCCCGACGCGCGAAGCATGTGAAGCTAGTACAAATAGTAGTAGTACTATTGTTGATTGGACTCATCCAATAACCTGTTGCAATGCACGTACAATTATGTATTCGGAAAATATTTTTTTGCCTCATCACGGCACCCACTCAGAGAAGCGACTCAAAAGCCATTCATAAATTTAGTAAGTTTATCACAGGCATATCATTTTATTACAAACAACAGGTCATGAACCCACAACAACAACGATGATACATTCTAGTAAATACTAAAGTTTTCATTACACAACAAATAACAAGCAATGAAATGAACTTCAGCTCAACCAATCCTCCGCGTTGGAAACGCTTTCTTTGAACTAGAAGTGATTCTCTGGGAAGGGGCATCTACTGTCAATCTCGAGACCAACGCAGGACTGATCATCTAGGCTGAAGCGGCCTATGTCAGGACACATATTGTGATAGCCATGGTAGGGAACCATAGAAATGTCAGAGGTATATATATAGTTGCTTCTCATAAATGGTATTAACTTTCTGGGAACAGCAGTTGGATCGCCTTTCACCATGATTGGATAGTTTTGTCCAAGGAAGAGCGAGTTTCCTCCAAGAGTATCAAAACTAAACCAGGGAGAAGGTGTTGGCACTAGCATAGTTAGCATAGTAGTATCCATCCCGAATACCCTGCAACAGATGTTGGAATAGGTTCGGAGAGTGCGACCATGGGAGACAACACCTGCTTCCTTAGTAACATTAGCAGTGCCCTGTATATAGACAAGAGGAGGTGATCCATCGGAATAAGTTGCCAGGCGCCACAGAGTATATGGGTCCCCATGCTCGTGATCATCATCATTGTCATCTCCCCCTTGGTTATAATTTTTTTCAAATATAGGTGGTGGAATGTTCACAGGACCTTGGAAAGACAAGAAGGTTAATTAGTAAAGGGAAACTATCTAACCCGCATGCGTGTGGATGAAACAATTATAATTACGGTGGAAGACAAACGTACCGAAAGCATCAAGATTCCATGCAAAAACAGTGCCACGAGTGGTAGCAGCAAACACAAGACCCTCGTATTGAATTGCATCACTGTACTCATCCGTGTATAGAAATTGTTGAGTAATATACATCGAGTCGAATCTTGAAGGACGACAGCAAGCTTGTCGAAGATAGCGACAACACAACCATTCCTATAACCCCAAGAGCGGTTGGGAACTCGACAAATTGCTATGTTCTATAGATGATAGTCTCCATGATCATAGTTGAATGTACATAGCATACCGGTGTGCTCAACCTCTGGGCAGTCTGAGATTTTTGGAAGTGGAACCCGGTGACGAGTGTACACATTCACAAGTTCTCACTTGCAGTTGTACCCAATATAAACCCAATCTCCATTTGCGCCTGCCCAAGCCTTACCCTCAAGCGATGGCATCTTAACATCACACGTATCATTATCAAGCAGCATCAACTTGCACAAGGCGAGGCCTGCATCGTCCATGCGCCAGTGACCAGGTTCACATTGAAGAAGATAGGGGAGATCAAACCGCTCCTGGATCCTTGGGTTCTTTGTAATGATGTTATTAGTTGAGTCAAGAATGGTCTTGAACAAACCTGCCATGCCAGCCGAGGTGGTGATGTCGCACCGATCAATGAGTTCGTCCACCACATCAATTTTCAGACCGGGGCATGAATAATGGGGTCATTTCTGGCCTGTTCCCTCCATGGAGAAGATGATCGAACAATGGCAGAAGGAAGGGTGAAGGAAAATGGAGGAGGGCGGAAGAGCGTGCGACAGCAGTTCCAAATCGAGAGGGAAATGCAAAGAGTCGGTTTACGGTTGCCACGGTACATGAAGAGGCGCCCCGGGCTACATAGATGTGTGTTCAGAAATTGTACAAAAGGACACATCGTCTTCTCACTGACATGTGGGAACGCGACCACATGTCAACGAAACATGGTGTGTAATTTCTCGTGCAAAATGCGATCTGACCGCGTTGGCCCGAGGTGCCGCATTAGTTATTTACCTTTTATTTTTTTTAATGGGTGCCGTTCAGTTTTGAAGCACGACTAACTGGTACTATATGCAGAGAAAATATAAACTACTCTACCAGTACTCCACCTCTAGTACTAGTAGTATAAAAAAGATATATAGGCTGGAGCTTCAACGCTTTCTTGCTAAGGGCTGCCCACTTGCTTCTCACACTATCACCCTCTCTCCAGATCTAAAAAAGACAGCCTCTCTCTCCCTCCTCACCGGTGGTCACAAATCCACGGGGAAGAAAAGGACGTGTAGCGTTGACGCACTCGTCATCGGCAAGCGAGGTCACGCACTGACGACAAGGCCGTCCTCTCAGACCTAGCACTCACGCGGGATGGCCTCCTTCCGCAAGCTCGCTACCGTAGTGTGTGCGGAGGACGACGACCACGAGCGAAGCCACTTCCCACCGACCCTCAGGTATGCTACCTCTTTTCGAACCATACCCTTGTTCTATTGCCCCATCTGCCACATCGCTGCATGTTGATCTTTTTCCACTCCACCATCTTCCCAATTTGCTATCCTCTACTCTGCTGGTCATGTAGACGAAAACCTTAACTTGCACTATTAAAGGAAACCCTACTTCATGCAGACTAATCCATGTCTGGGTTGAATAAGGAAAGGAAGGGAGACTATACTGTCCAAGAGACTAGGCATCGAACCCGCATCTAGGTTGAAAAGGGAAAATCAGTAGCTAAAGAGAACAAAAATGGGACGTAATCCACATATGCTGCCTGGATATTTGTTGCTCTAGGCAACCATACCTCCCTCACCACTCTATGTGTCCGTGGAGTTACATCGTACTAGTGCGCCCACTGTCCGAATGGGCCTCCCATGCTATTATTGCCACTCTTTTGTTGTTAGTATAACGCCAGCGGTCAAGTCAAGCAATGCTTCTACTAAAGTGATGCCACATTTAACTAATGCCACATTCAGTCTAATGCCACCGATAAATTTAAGCTGCGCCACTTAATGTTAGTGGATTATTTTAGGGTTAGCTGTTGATTATGGATGTATTAAAGATTTTTCAGCTAAGGCATTCTAATGCTGTTGCACAACCAGTATACCAATGATGAATCTTGTTACTACCTTCAGATTTTTGCACTGTTAATGCTTATAGATTACATACCTCGAGTTAGTTAATAATATTTAACTTGAAGGTACATGGTTTGCATGTTTTTTATACTGTCATTAGTTAATAATGCTAGTTACCTTCAGACTTTAGTATTTGGTTTAATGCTCTTGCACAGCTACTATACCAATGCTAAAACTTGTTACCTTCAAATTTTGTATTGTTAATTCTTATAGAAATCTTCCAGTGCTAGAGCTTATGGAAATCTGTTCAGTAAAACCATTGTACTGTACCCTGTAATAAAATAACTACTCTACTATTGCACTAGCCACTGGATTAGTCTATACTTGTACTATTCGAATGGTGTTGCATTAGCGTATGGACATATATAAAGTCTGGAAAGCTTTCCCAGATATGTGCTAAAGAAAACTACTACCTGTTTTTCTAAATACTAGACGTTTGGGTACTTTAAATTGAACTACGAAAACGTCTTATATTAAGGAACAGAGGGTGTAGAGTTCACTCAAATTATCCCGGTAAAGCTAGTCACACCTTTGTTAAAATTAGTGTTCATTATGTTATCGGAGGAGGTCTGTATGTTTGTCTCTAATGCCTGTCGACTACATACCTGACATCATGATGTAATGTTAAGTCATTTCCATTTGTACAATGTCACTGAATTGTTAAGGCGGTGATGGCATTTTATTTTAGTTGAGCTGCACAAAATATGCTTAAAAGAAGAGGAATGGTCAGGAATTGCTCAATTTTTTTAGAAAAAATTATGTATGCCTTCCTGACATCAGCTGCTGTTGCCTTATTTATTCCTTCAAACAGGTGGTTAGAAACAGTCTTGCTACCTTTTCCCATTAAGAAATTGGAATGCTTATATTTGTGAGTCTATGCTTCAACTAGTGCCACTTTTATAGTAATCACACTTTCAATATCTATGAAAATAGGGATGTTCGATTTTAGTGGAACTGCACAAAATGTCCAAATGGTTCAACATTAGGAGCATGTTTTCTTCCAAACCTTTATATCCAATTGGTAGCACTATGAGCTATTCATTACGAAGGTACATGGTTTGCTACTATCTTGCTACTCTTTTTGTACTATCATTAGATAGTAATACTAGTGGTTTGCATGTGAATTTATTGGCAGGGTGGACCTACATTGAAGGTGCAGGACAAGATTCAATGGTTGGGTGCTCAATTTTGGTTGTATCAATTTCACCTCTTCCATCACTGCGAACATGGATATCCTTGGTATGATGAAGAATATGTGCCATATTTCTGCTCTGAACGAGCAAATCAATTCAGTATGAAATTATCAAGGGCAAAACATGACTGTATCAAATTGTCCAGTGCAAAACATGACAGATGCTAAGCGGAAGAGACGTGTTTAAACCGAAAATACAAGGTGGGGTATATGTTTACTAGCTGCTTGATATTTGTGCAGACAGAAATGTCTGCCCTTTGCTATTTGGCAAACAAACAAAGTGACCGCAGTTTTGGTTGAACTACACAAGAGAATAGTATAGTCACTGCATGCAGTGCCATTTGAAAATAGCATAGAATGATGGGATAGTCACTTCATGGACTGCAGAAAACTAGTATTGTACTATTTTTTGGCCAACACTAGGTGCTTCATTGCTTTGGTATGATTATACAATGGGCATCATTTTGCCTAAGTTAAAGTTTGTATTCCGAAAATAGTCTCGCCGTGTGATCAAGAGAAGACCAAATCATATTGTAGTGGATGTTCATCCATCATGTGTGGTTCATTCTCATGGTTCTAGCTGTTAGTGAAACCACTTACATTTGCATGAGGAATCGTAGACTTCACAAACAAATTTGTCTTTCACTCTGTATTGAATGTTGGCCAAGAGAAGCATCCATGTTAGTAGGAAGAACAGATGTTTTGTCTAGATCTTTGCTTTTGGATCTACATATTTGTATATGATCTGTGAATCATTGAGATGCATTCACATGTTGATCTTACGTATGGGAATCGTACTAGTTGGTTTTGAATTTGGGCTACTAATGTGAACATATTGCAATGACAGGCATGTGAGTCTCATGTGAACATTTCGAATGGATCATCTCTTACTGCTGTGCATAGCATGATCCTTATTTCTATGTTCTCAGTGTTTACAATTTACTAACAGTTCCTTATTTCTGTTCTCTCAATGTCTACAAGTTACTGATCGATCACTAGCTAGCCTACTAATGTGCTCATGGCAGTTTTAGTTGCGACGCAAGATCCGAAGTGGCAGTTTTTTGAATAAAAATGCCTACCTCTAAAGAAACTGACAAGCTGCTATGAAGAAAATGCCATGCGAATCTGAAGAAACTGCCAGCAAAAACGTTCGCAAATGCCTTATATCCCAGCGAACGTTCATCAGCTAATGCGATTCTACACGTACACCATCCAACCTACTCGATCCTACACGTACACTATCCGACCTACTCGATCCTACACGGATAAATAGCGGATCACGCACGTACTACCTCATTTCCGGTTTGCAGGGCTCAATTCAGAAAATGACCTACTTGATCCTGCACGAATAAATAGCGGATCACGCACGTACTACCTCCTTTCCGGTTTGCAGGGCTTAATTCAAAAATCTCACCAACCAAGGTAGATGATGAGTGGTGGAATCATTTTTGAGAAGGAGGGAGTACCTCATCTGGATGATTCGAGTGCACTCGTTTAACCGTCAGGCTAGCGTGCGACCCACCACAGACAGGACGCACCACTGACGGGACGGGATGACACAGTCATAATTTCAGTTTTTCTAGTTTCCACGGTAAGCTAGCGCGCTAAGCCATGCCTTCTTATGCATTGAATTCCGATGACCGCGAAGACCGTCGCATTTCCCGCGACACACTGGTACGCCCACCTTCTGCCTATATTAATGTTTCCCAGGCTTCTCCGGTGGAACCATCACCCAACTCGCCCTATTCTCATAAGCCCCCACCGGCTCGACGTCGCTCGCCACTTATCCTCGCTCTCCCCACGTCCGCCATGCCCCCGCCCGTCCGCGAGAGGCGACGCTGGAGGCGGTCACCACCGGAACTAGTGTTCGGTTTTTCACCGGAAGGCAAACTGAGGGAGGAGGCATTCTATAAGTCTTTAGATGGCAATGTGGAGTATGAGGAGTTGTTGGAGCGTGACGGCCTTGCGGAGGACTAGCGTATCGCCGATTTGCGCCGCCAACGGGACATGGAGCAGCAGCGCACCGATGCTCTGAGTCATGAGCAGAGCGCCCGCAACTGGGCCGACTACGTGGATGCTGGCGCCGGGCAAATAGCCCGGGAGGTTGTCGGGCATGCATGCATTTGCGACGCCGAATTTTACTACCAGCTCGTCAAGTGGGTTTCCCGCTTAGAAACCGAAGCTTCGATGGACTATGCTGGCATGGAAAGGGCCAACGCGCACGAGCAACGCGCCCTATCGCACCTCTGGCAAGTCCTAGGCGAGGCGATGGATGCCGGTGTCGGCGTTTAGCGTGTACCGCAGATGGCGGCCGGCATCGTCTAGTTAGCTAAGAGTTAGTACTTGTACACTACTAGAGTATTAGTGGGAGTACATAGTTAACTTGGCTATGATGGTTGTCAACGTGGAAGTTCAGTACTCTATATCTGGATCAGACCGGTTACTTTGCTCTAAATGTTGAACTTTCCATTTGAATGTATGGAATGGGTGTTATTTTTTTAAATGGGTTGTATTTGTCCGCCACGGGTTTAGAGGCGGACTTGTGGGCCTACCAGGTTGACGCGTACACAATCAGGAGATGATTGTACGTGGAGATGATGACAACAGGGACCCGCCAAGGTCATGGAAGTACGCAAGCAAGTACCTCCTTATTTCAAGCCAATAAAAAAATGGCTCCTCCTAATGGATTTCTAACATCTAGGTCTAATGCCATTGTCAACGTAGTCTATACACGAGAGAATTGCACAACGAGCGGCTGACACCAGGGACCCAGCAGCTCACCCAGTTATTTTTGTTTTGGGTTAATTTGATAAATGCCACTCCAAATCTGGTGATTTCGACAAATGCCACTGTAATTTCGATACTTTGAAAAATGCCATTTCATGCCATTTCCAGTGGCATTTTTCCAAGCCTGGAGTGGCGTTTTTCAAAGTTTGCCAAAATTGCAGTGGGGTTTTTAAAGTATGCAAAAATTGTAGTGGCATTTTTCAAAGTTTGGAAATTGCAGTGGCATTTTTATGAATCGCCATAATTGGAGTGGAATTTATCTAATTTATTTTGAACGGAAGCTGGGTGTCAACTGGGCTGTGTGGAGCACTCTGGCCTGTCTAGACAACCTTTTCTTTTACGTTTACCACAGACCAGCCCAGTAGTTTTTTTTCTGACAATGGCTAGTCCACTTTCTTTTGATTTTTTAAGTAAGTCACTTTGTCAAGCCTGTTGGGCTACAAATCTTGCAAGACGAGGAGAGCTTCATTCAGGAAAATGGCCTATCAGTAATGACAAATGGGCTGTACATTTTTAAAACACATCAAACCGGCAATTAGTTACACCATTTTTTTCATTTCGATATTTTAAATTGCATTGATTTTTATGCATGGACAATTTGTTGGATTTTATATTGATATACATTTATTTTTAAAATAAGTTTGAATCTGACTCAAAATTTTGGGATTAAAAACAGTTCAGACCGTACCGAAATATGCAAAATTTTGTATAATGTTTTAACCGTGGACACAATATGGGGTGTAATGCTAACAAAAAGAATATGGGCTAGAAAAAACCCTTAAGAATTAGCAAATGGGCTATACATTATTAGAAATAATGGCAGATGGGCTGTATGTTGTTTTCCACAGATTGGAGGCTTTCCTAAAAAAAGGTTGACGCACAAGCAGTGACTGTTGGTTGTCCATCCAACAGCCGTCATGCTTTTGCAATCTCTACTCTTCCTACTCCAGCCGCTCAAACAAGCGCTGGCAGGACTGCCTGCTTCCTCCTCTCGCGGCCGGCTGTGCTGCCGCGCAGACTTCACCGTCCCATCGTACTCCCATTACTGGCCTAGCCATCCCTCTACTGACCCACACCTGTTGTTATTCTCCGGCGATAGCAGACGAACCAGTAAACCCTCATACTCCCCTTCTTGTGGGAAACAACTGCCGAGTCTTCCCTGGCTTTGTGTCGTTCCCTTCCTAGGCCTCGACGTCGTCCACTGCCCAGGTGCTCTCAGCGCGGCATGTTTAATGAACGACATGCATCGGAAGTGGACTGTACATGGAGAGGCTGACAGCTGGGTCCACGGCCACACGCCAGGAAATTCCTCCTTATTACGCGCAAAATAATGATTCCTCCACCTGACAGCTAGGACCCACCGGAAGGGCCTCTGTATTTCATGAAAAAAACGTTCCCCCGCTCACAGGTCGGACCCACCAGCTATATCTTCGCACGCAAGGAAGTTTCTCCTTATTCCGCACAAAAAAATGGAACCCCCCTACTAGCTGGGACCCACCATAGTGGGAGGCTGACTTGTGGGCCTACTAAGATGACGGGGACAGAGGGCTTTGTCAACTTAGTCAATATGAACGATTCTAGCTCCAGTGATCGTACGATGTCCATCCAACGGCCGTAGTGCTTCTTCAACCTCTGGTCTTCTTGCTCCAGCCGCCCAAACAAGCGTCGACCGTGTCGCCGGCTCCTGCCTCCCATGTCCGGCTGTGTTGCCACCGCTGGCCATGCCATCCCTCTATACTCACCCACACCGCATGTTATTCTCCGGTGACGGTAGCCTCACACCGCAGCCGAAGCAGTCAACCCACGTACTCCCCTCTACGTAGGCATCCACTGGCACGTCTTCCCCGGCTCCACGTTGCCCCTTCCTAGGCCTCGCCATCGTCCATCGCCATGGTGCTCTCGGTGTGGCGTGGTCAACATGGTCAAGGAATGACTTCCATCGGAAGAGTACTGCATGTGGAGAGGCTGACAGCTGGGTCCACGATCATAGCAAGGAAGTGCCTCCTTATTACACGGAAAATAATGATTTCACAAAAATGTTTCCCCCTGACTGCTGGGACCGACGAGCTACATCTTCGCACGCAAGGAAGTGCCTGACAGTCGGGATCCACCTGGTCGAAGCGTACGTAGCATTGTCATTCTGGTCGCGAACATGTACGTACATATTGGTCGATGTAGAGGCGCGAACATGTCGTAGTAGAGGCGACCACGTGTCGTAGTAGAGGCGTGCACGTGCCATAGTAGACGCGCGCACATAGCATGTACACGTACGTACAGTGGACAGGGTGCAAGAAAGAAAATACGGCCACGTACGTACATACGGGCGAGGTCTCGAACGCCTACTCACGCATACGTATGGCCAGGGCTCGTGTACATGGCTGGGTTGGAACGGAAAACCTGCGCCATCATCGTGATCATGGGGAGGCAACCGGCTAGGTCGTAGTGGAATGCGTCGTCGTGTTCATCGAGAGCCAACCAGCTTGGACGGCACAACCGATGGAAACGAGGCCTGGCGTATCGCAGGACGGAGGAAACGGCCTTGTGTTCAACCGGCCATGGTGGAAACGGGATCCTGTTCATTAGGAGGGGTCTAGCGTACCGCAAAACAGAGGAAACGGACCTCCTATGGTCGAAACGGGGTCTTGTTGATCGGGAGGGGTGTGGCGTACCGCAAAATGGAGGAAATGGACTTGTGTTGGAGCGCTACAGTCGAAACAGGGGTCCTGTTCATCGAGAGGGGTGTGGCATACCGCAAAACAGGACTCCACGGGATACTGTTCATCTCCACCGTCGATCTCCTCCAGCCTCCACGGGCTCCTGTTCATCCACCATCGACCTCCTCCAGCCTCCACTTGCGACTATTCATCCACGGGCTCCTGTTCATCCAGCCTCCACCGCGCGCTCCTCCACCGGCTACTGTTCAACCAGCCCTCTCCACGGGGTCCTGTTCAACCACCCCTCCACGGGCTACTGTTCATCCAGCCCTCCACCGGCTACTGTTCAACCAGCCCTCCACCAGCTACTGTTCATCCAGCCCTCCACGGGGTCCTGTTCATCTAGCCCTCCACGAGGTCCTGTTCATCCACCGGCTCGATCGATCGGGGTATTGTTCATCCAGCGGCAACGGCCTCTACTACCACTGGGTCCTGTTCATCCAACCCCCCCACCGGGAAACTCTTCATCAAAAGCCCCCAACAACGCTCATTGATCATCCTGAGGCAGCATCGATCGGCTTCAGTTAGCAGCAGTAGCGAAGGAATCACTTGGGTTCAGTTAACAGCAAGGGATCACTCAGGTTCAGTAACGCGTAGCCTACAGTGCAATCGCTCGGGTTCAGTTAGAGCCCAATGCCTCGCTCGGATTCAGTTAGAGCCCAACGCCTCGCATACACGCATGTATGTATGAGAGAAACGCGCATCGCTCGGCCCCCGACCACCCACCGTAACCGGGAACTCCTCGATATTTTCCTTGCCCTCGCTTCTACCACGGTTTTTCTTGTCATAGACGGCCCAAACAATGTGATGTAGCTGCATTTCCGGCCCGCCCAGGACGAAATTCCATTTTCTGTCATGATTTTTTTTTCATAGAAGTAGGATCCCACCACATCTATGATGATACCGGGTTTTTTCACAATTATTGTCATAGAAGTGTCATAAGTATGACATGATTTTTTTTTCGTTCGGCCCAAAATGTCACGGATGTTTCTTTTTTTGTAGTGAATGGTCTATACAATTCAATAGTTACAATCATTGTTGAATTGCAAGATGTATACGAGGTCTATAGTACATCACAATATGCTCAAACTCACAGAATCATAGTCAAATGAGAATCTAAATGCATTTCATAGTTATTACTTTGTAGGATGCAACAAAACCAACCATAACTCTACATCATCCATTATAAAAGCAACATTTTGAACACATCCCAATGTGTGAATGAAACGTGTAGAGAGAGCTTGCGACGATGGAGCAGATAGGGTGGGAAAGATTGTGTGTATGTGGACAAGAGAGTAGGAGACAAACCTAACGAGATATATATATATATATATATATATATATATAGAGAGAGAGAGAGATAGGAAGAAGTTAGGTCTGTGAGAAAGATGGAGACATGTAATATATATGAGATGTGTGTGCATCCGGATTCTATACACGTAGAAGGAGAAGAGAGAATAGGTTTGATGAGAGAGCTGAAAAACATGGACGGGAGGGGAAAGATCTCGTGGGTTGAGGGATTGATAATTTTGTGCAGGAGAGAGAGGGATTGGTAATTTTGTGCGGGAGAGAGAGAGGGATTGGTAATTTGGTGCGGGGGAGAGGGGGGGAGGAGTAAGTTAGCCATCGTCACATCATCCTAATTCCAAATGGCCCCGCATTCTCTAGTGTAGTGTGGTTGCCATCATTGATCTCCTTGATGCCCTCTTTGAAGATTGAGGTGTTGTGCATGCTGGGGTAAAGAGAAGCACAAGCAAGAGTGGTCTCCATATAACCTTGGATGGGTATGAATTGTATGCTCGGGGGAGGGGGAGTGTGTGTTCGGTGTGTGTGTGTGTGTGTGTCAGATATTGAGAGAAATCCAACCTATGGAGAGAAATGTGTGTGCATGTGATGGAAAGCTACATGCTAAATAGGGTTTTTATAAAGAGATTGTGCGTGCGAGATAGAGAGCGATGTGCAGGCCTTGAGGTGGGCAGGGGTCGGGTGAGGGTGTCAAAATGTGTGCGTTGATGCATGTGTTACATGCGATCGTGCGAGGGACGGACGAATCAAGAGAGATGGTTGTTGTGTTACGGATGCTCCTCTCTCTCTCTCACACACACACACAAGTACAAATAGAAGACCGTTCTCTCATGTATACACAACGTATCGGCATCTGTTTATGTCTCACTCATGCATAATCATTTGCACATTCACACCTCTCTATGTCTCTATCACACATACACCGTCTCCACATTGCCCTTCCGCCACAACACACATATGGACACATATACATGTTCTCTCTCAGTCACACACAGAAAATCAGTATTAAAAAAACTAGGGCGCACCTAAAACGTCCAAATCCAAATAAACACGAACTGGAGCTAAATTAAAATATATGGAAATATTGTAGCGTCAAGAACTTTTCCAGGAAAAAAATTGAGTAATATTCGGGGATTGTTTTCACACACACAAAAAGGTTCGCTGGATGTCCTTCGAGCGCGACATGGTGACGCACTGTTCGATCGACCAAGTGGCCGCGGTTCACGCGCTTGCATAGGATTCCATATCGTGGCTGTGGTAACTAATATAAGCGCTGCCTCAGTCTAATGTTTACGTGTACTAGTATGGTTTTCTTTTAAGTTTGACCAACCCTATATAAAACTAAACTAAACTCCCATACGTGCAGTCATCAATATGTTGCCGCCGCCGTTGCGCATGCCGGTGCCCGCCTGCTCCGGCCAACCATTTCTCGCCCATCACCGCCGTGTCGCCGCCATCCCTGTGGCATGAAGCCGAAGGCTCGCCCGCTCACGTCGTCTGCAGTCCCTCCTTGCGATGTCGCCACGCTGCCAAGCATGCGAGCAGCTGGTGGAGCCGCGTCTATGAACATAGTGTACGAAGAGGAGGACAAGCGCGTGCTCCAGCACGCCAGTGAGGAGGAACTAGCATGTTATTGTCGTGGCCGCCCACATGGAGGAGGCGTGCATGGTGGCTGTCGCGGTGGAAGCCGGTCGCGCCCGCGCTAAGCCCTCAAACTGGCTACGGACGCGGAATCTACCTTCGAGACCTTGAATGCCACTTGGATCCTGCAATCTGGAGGAGCAATTTGGGTCAGTCGACTCTTGTGAGCCATTGGATGCAACATGGATGGCTAGAAGGGCTTCTTCAACCTCCGAAACTGATGCACTGTTCATCTTCTCGGCCCCCCACACGCCCAACTGCCTGCCGCCGCCGCCCTGCCCTCCCCTGAACCACCTACCACCGCCATGCTCCCCACCCCCCCCATCCATTTAACCCCGGGCCCGATCCATTTTTTCAGCAAACTGCATTCCACATCCAACACTCATAAGATAGATCATGGGCACCCTGCCACCCTAATATAGATACTGGGGTAGCCTCTCTGCCGTCTTCTTCCTTCGCTCCATCGAACTTCTTTCACAAATCAACTGACCCAAATTATATACGAACGTATTAAGTACAGTAGGAACACGAAGATACGAGCAGTAGTACCAACTTCAAGAAGAACTGTAGTAAGACATAGTACCAGTACTACTATACATACTAATGAATTCAAATAATGAGAAAGAACATAAACATAGTTCTGTTGGGCGCTCAGCACAACACACCCTTGAAATAAAACTAAGCAACTAGTACGCTTGACACTGTAGTAGAACCAGCATGAGCGATGGCTCTGCCACCTTACTCTGAGTCCGAGTCCACGGCCTAGAATTCGTCCTCGTCCCTCTTCCTCTTCGCCGCTGCTTCTTTGGTTGAACAGGACACTGGGCTCTGCTTCTTCATCCAACCCTTGTAGATATTTAAACAAAGGTAGGCATCCATTACTGCGTATAGGATGTGATCTTCATCTATTATCTTTGACTCCCATGCATGATGAAACTTGTGGTTAGGTTTCTTCAGTTTAGCATAGAAAGGATCAATCATGGCTGCTGCCAGGTTCAACATTGAAGGCTGATAGGAGGACACCAGGCTTGCCTTCTGGAGATCGAAGGACTGCCCTACAATGAGGCCTATCCGACCCAGGACATCCCTGTCATTCCTAAAGTCTACAGTAACGAATTTCACCGTTTCGTCCTTGAGGAAGTTCTTAAAATCCTGGCACTCAATGTCGGCATGGCATATGTGGTAGACCAAGCACACGTTATGTACGCAAACCTGGATCACGGCGGGCTTCTTCTTCTCTGCCTCCTTTAGAATCTTCTCGCTTTCCAGGACTGTTGTGTACTTAACGTCTAGCCCAGCGACCCACTCATCCTTTGAACTTTTGAACATGCGTAGGAAGAGAGCAAGGCATGCTTCCACCATCGCGGATCTACGGGTGTAGATGACGATGAACTCATCGCCAGTGATGGCTCTAACCTTGTACTCACTGCCAGTCATGGAGATTTGGGAGGCCAGGGATTTTGGAGGCGGGTTAGGAGAAGTTGAACTGGTGTAATTTGAAAGGACAGGACGGCTGGGAGCGAACTCTTGTAAGGTAGAAGATGGGGATGACCGGACGCGTAGGGCCTGCGAACGGCGTGGGGTTGTTGGCTTGCCCGGTGGATAAACGGCTGCATGCCCCCAAAGAGTTCTCGAGTACTATGCGAGACCCACTAGATGTCATGTCTACTAGACCCATCTCGTTGGCCTGACGGTATAGCTTCTGTGCATTTGGACGCCATGCCAGCGCATGGATGTAACTTCACTTAATTCCTTCAACCGCCGTGCCTCCCACGACCTTCGCCTCCCTCACGCGGTCGCTCCCTCTGGTCCTTTTTATTCAACGTAAGATTTGTAGCAAGTCAAAGTTTGCAAAGTTTTTGACCAAATTTCTACTAAAAATATCAATATCTACAATACCAAATATATATTTTATGAAACTATGTTTTTATAATGAGTATAAAAATATTGATTTGACATTGTGAATCTTGATACATTTTTCTATAAGTTTGGTCAAAGTAGAGGTACATTGACTTCTGACAAAACTTATATGCACAATGCAGAATAGTTCCTCCATCCAGGTGTGTGCCATGTCCTATCTAGTCATCACAACAAGGTTAGCTATTAGAGTACTACTACCTCCCTTCTAGTTTAAAGGGCTCGATTCAAAAATTTCACTTACTCTTTCCAAGACAAGATAGAGGTGGTGGAATAGTTTTTGTAGTGGTTTCTAGAGTCTGGACTCCATCTTCAGGAACCTTTGCTGCCGCCGGAAAGAATGCAAGGAGATGAACCAGAAAGGAAATGAGTTTAGAATGAGTAGTTCCGTATTTTATACAGTGGCAGAGGTGGGTAAGTATCTGCTATATCTCCGGTGGCAAGACATGTCTCTATGCACACACATCTCAGCCGATGGTTCCAAGTAGATCGAACGGCTCACGTTGTCCAGAGGCAAACACACCATCACCAACAACTGAGATTTTTATAGGAGTAAATAAATATATAGAGTAGAAAATAGAGATAAGAGTCGATATAGTGAGTAGAGATTAGTCAATATTCTCTTTAGGCTACTCATAGTAGAAGTATCATATACTAGTATCATGTGCATGATACTAGTGTATGATACGTGACTACCTTTATAGTGCCATGTATGACACAAAGTAGCATTGTATTTAACATGATACGGTATCTACCTATGTTACTCTAACCCCCTCTCTTGTTTAATTCTTTGTCACATCAGCATGTTTGCCATTCCCGTGTGCATGATACCAGCTAGTAAGATACCACACTACCACCACTATGGCCAACCTTAATCTTCGCATGCAATAATTTAGTGCACCTTGAAATCTGAACACCTGCTTGACTTTCCTTCTCCCTCCGGCAGTCCCACCACTCCACCCCGTGTGGAAAAAAAATCTGCATGCATGACTCTCCCCCCACGCTCGTCCAATCCGTTGTGACCAGCAATATTTCCACCCCTTCCCTCCCCTGTAATTTACTCCAACAAGTATGCCCACGTAGCTATTAGTTAATCACACAACATATCTTATTGGATGATGCTTCAGTTACTTAACTGCAGGTGCATTAGGTCACTTACATGTGGGCCCAATAGGCATCTGGCCCACATGTCAGTGACGCAACTGGACCTTCAGTTGAGTCAGTGCAGCTCAGTCCATATCTTACATAGGTGTGCCATTGCTCGCTATAAATACTACGCCTCCCATGGCATTCGGAAGAACGCTCATGTTCATCGCTATCTCTTCCTCCTCCCTCTCACATCAACCACCATGGCAACGCCCCTCCCAACCCTAGGCGCCCCTCGCTGCACCACGCGGATGGTCACGCGTTGCTGTTCCGTTCTTCGCCGCCACTAGTCGAGGAGGACGTGTCGGTGTTCCGCTCCTCGCCACGACATGTCGAGGTGGATGCGTCGGTGTTCCCAATCTCGCCAGCACGCACGCCGGAGGACGCGTTGGCTCCCTGCTACGAGGAGAACGCCGCGCCGCCCGCCGACCCCCCCCCCCAGCCTTGAGGAGCTTTGGAAAGAAATGGATGTCGCCTTGTGGGAGGCTTTGCCTCTGGCAGAGCGCGCAAAAATAGAGGCATAGAAGAAGGTCGAGGAAGAGAAGCGCGCCGCAGGGCAAGCTGCCTAGCAGGCCTATGTCGCGTCCGAGAGAGTCAAGCAATTGACTCTTTGGCAGAAGGCTCGTGCGAGGGCCGTGAGGGTGGCGGAGGACGCCCGTGCCAAAGCCCTGAGTGCAGTCGGGCCCAAGCGCCTCATCTACGCTTGGCGATACATGGTCCGGGTGCACGCTTCAAGCGAGGAGGAGTACCTGTTGGCGTCGGATCACCACACCGGTGAGATCACGTTCGCCCGCCGGCAAGCCGCCAATCAGCACCTCGCGAGTTGTGAGGCTGAGGAAGAGGCGTTGTGTCCGCGTGCTGGGAAACGGCCGCGCACCAGGGCACTCGTGGCACGCTGCAAGCGCTCATGCGAGCGCTGTGGCTTTTAGTAGGAGTATAATTTAGTTTTGTAAGGCGATTTCATTAGTTTTGGGATGCAAATGATAAATCCCGAACGTTCGGGAATTATTAGCGTCCTTCATTAAGTACGTAAAAGGGAAAGGTTGGAAACCTTGTGTATCCGTATGCATTTTGTAAGTACGTGCATATAGCACAAACTTTACTATATACTATCGCACTACACGTCTCTCTCTATATATGCTTGTAGACTGTGCTACTCCCTCTGTCCAGGTGAATAAGTCATCTTTGGTTGTGCACCGTGACCAAGAAGGAGGGAAGACTTATACACCTAGACAGAGGGAGTACTACTCTTACTTATGTACGTGCAAATGCATGTTTTAACATTACGATGCGGTTTTGTAAGAGTAGAAAAACAACACTAGTCAAGATTGTGAAACGATTCCATGCAAAACAAATATAAAAATGCTCGTTTGATTGTTTACTTTTAGCTTCCTTCTCTGTGGTAATTTATTTGTCGTACTTTATATGGAGTATCTCACTGGTCGGAAAGGCATGCAAACTCCCAAACTGCTTCCTACACCCTGTATCGAATTTTTTGCCTAACAAGTTGTGCCGTGCAATTGGAATTCCAACTTGAGTACTACTACTAGTAGGAGTACCAGGGGGCCATTTCTTTTAGGCTTCTAGATTAGTAATCTCACAACTACTACCTCTGTCCTGGTTTGTTGGTCCCCATTGTAATTGTCAAATTTTGATCATAAATTTAACTAATGAAATGTTTGTGCATGTCACATGCACTAACATTTTATCAGTTAAATCTTCGGTCAAAATTTAGCAAAAATTACAATGGTGATGAATAAACCAGGACGGAGGTACTAGTAGTTTAGAAGCCCAAATAATTGATGAGGCGCCTTAATGTTACTCTCCACTATGACTAGTCTTATGGGAAACGCTGGGGAAGAGACGACTTATTTTTTAAGCCTCCAAAATAACTGGCCCTAGGAATAGTAGCTAGGGCTACTAGGAGTAGTAGCTAGGGATCGAGTGTGCAAGATGAACCGGAGAAAGTAAATGCATAGAGATGAAATGCAAAAAAGACGGAGGGGTGTGATGCTTGCTTGTCCATTTATTTTACCAGGCCACATATTATTGGGGGTGGTTGGGTTTTGTGATATGACGGCTTTACTGCCGCACCATGAGCGAGGTAAGACTCCCATGCAGCACCGCCCTCTACACTAGTACTACATCAGTCATGGTTTATTAGTCCCCCATTGAATTTGACTGAAGATTTAACTGACAAAATTTTAGTGCATGTCAACAAAAACTATATCGTTCGATTCATATTTGAACATAGTTTTTAATGATATAATTTTAGGTGACATGCATTAGCATTTATCATACTATATATAACTTAGTTCAATTTTTTGTCGTACTAATCTATAGTATGGTGCGCGTGCGTTGCACGGAACAGTGAAATGCATTGATCAGGGAGTTGTTTATTTTAACAAAGGATGTGGGGGTCATCTCATGTGTAACGGGTATCGATAGGTTTCTTCGGATATTATTTCATCTCTAGAGCTCACAAGCATCCGGGTGAAATAGATAAAAAAGTATCTTTTGCAAACAAAAGCGTTCAAGTGTTCAACCTGCACCTAAAACTTGTGAAGAAGTAACACTTATTGTGATTTGCAAGAAATGATTTGCAAGAAATGATCTTTAAGAATTAGTTTTTGAGTATCGATTCTTATACATGTTGGCTATAGATGACATGGCACTTTCTTATAGTCAACAGTTGGCTATACTATTAAGTATTAACCATGCCCTTATACACCTAGACAGATGGATTAAATCAGGATGACTTGGAAGGGGGCATAGGAGATGTAAGAAATGGCTCATCATAAGTCTTTCACCAGTACTATAGTAAAAATTCATTCATGGAAGATTCTAGACTAAACAATAAATGCATACACTTGTATTCATGCACGATACTCCAATAGAGCAAGATCATGCATGGAAGTCTCCACATGCTTAGACAGCGGATTACATTGAGCGAAGACTAATGATCAACATTTAACTTGGTAATGCATATGTCCAGGTGAACCTCCTTGGAGTCCCTGTGCACCACGTTGGGGGGAAATCATACCATGCATCTTCCATGTCCAATCGGCGGGAAGGTCCCATCTCAGCATAGTCCTAGTCAGCTTCATGTAGCCAGTGTCGTCGCCCACGTACCACTGAGGGGTAGTAACAGTGAGCACGCACCCGTACACCGGCCTCGTGTTAGTGTCAGCATCAGCAGGATCACCCCTGATGCACACTATAGAGACGGGGCAGCGGCCTGCATGGTCCTTGCCGGTGCCCACGATCAATAGGAAGACGCTGTCGTCCTCCTTCGAGACTAGCAGGTGGCGGTGATCCTCCAGCGACTCCGTCATGGTGAACGGGTAGCACGTCTCGCACTTGATGTTCTCCGCTAAGGGCCAATAGTGATCGCGACACGCCTGCGTGAGGTGATGCACGATGTCTGCCAGCGAGCCCCAAAATGGCATCGGGCACTCATAGCAGTAGACGAAGGGCTCCTTGGAGGCATCGACTAGGACGGCCATGAAACGGGAGTGTCTATAGGGGACGTTGCGCCAGTTGAATATATGAGCAAGTTACTATGAGATTTAGTCTGAATAAGCACAAAAGAAATCATGACGGCTATAATAGAGATTAAACTAATCATGTACTAGCATAGTAGATGAATAGATCAAATCTAGGACACATACTAGAAACATGAATTCTACCATGATTTCGAACAGGAAGGACACAAACACATACTTTGCAATGGGAGCAGCACCGTTGGCGTTGAGGTTGTTTCCCGTGTCGTTGAGGAAGAGGTTGCTGAGGTCGGGGAAGAAGTCGTCGTCGGTGAAGTCGTCACTGCCAGCAGTCGCGAGAGTGCGCTCCCCAAATTTAAACAACGGACGCCGAATGGAGCGCAGGAGGGAGTGGTTGTAGGGGACGTTGCGGCCGCCGAATGGCACGCAGGAGTAGCCCATGAAGCAGTAGATGGTGCTCCTCCCTAGTCTCTATCTCTCGTCTTATATCTATCTCTACTAGTCTTTTTTTATAATATACTAGTAGTAGCTGTCAAATCGAATAGTACTCTGCTGTCCGCTGCACGCCCGGCTGAACACGCCTCCTAGCCTCCATCAAACGCCTCCGTTAAGCCCACATGCAAACCTAGAAACCTACTCCGGCCCGCGGGAGGGAATTTGCCGATTGCAGTTACAATAGAGTCACGTCCAATCCATTTGAGTTAATTGTGTGTATGATTCTCCCTCTATAAAAAGTTAACTTAATCTTGTATTCGAAGTACTCTGTGGGTTCCACTGTCAGTACAGTGTACATGACTTGTAGGCTGGCTACAGATTCATACAGAAAGTTAAAAAGAAACAAATCCATCCTTAATCTTGTATTCTAAGTACTCTCTGGGTTCCACTGCCAGTACAGTAGCAAAAGAAGTATATATTAAAAATATATAAAAAGCTAAAGTTTAGGACAGAATTCGAACTTAGGTCATCGCGCTGCGAGCATCCGGCCCGGACCAGTACACTAGGTGTTCGTTGCGGACGATGCAAGAGATAAACCTTTATAACAATGAGCCCGTCCTTTGCAAGGGATCCAAAGTAGAATAATACATATTCACAAAGTTGAAAGAAAACAGTTTAGTTTTTGATATACATATCACTAAAAATATCTTATGTTTCACTCCAAATATATTCTTTGGGCTGTTTTGATAAAGTAAGGGAGGAATGTAGTTGGTTTCAAGATACTAAGGGGTTTTGTGTAAACTGGAGTAGAGAGGTGGGAATTGTTGCAAAAGGCCACAACTTACATCACAACCGTTATATGCAGATCTAATCATCAGAAATGGCGGATGGCAGACACACCATCATCACCAACTGAGTCTTTTATTGGATTAGGAGTAGAGAAAAAACCAAGTTGGTGATGATGGTGTGCCTGCCATCTTATAATATAGACTGTCCGATCTATATCTAACGGATAGATGTCAAATTATGACAATTTTACAAAAGATACCCGCACCTCTCTCCACATTTACAGATAAGGCCTTGCCTCGTTCATCCTTATCTCCCACAACCTCATTGTCGAGCAACTAAAAAAGGAAGTCTCTGGAACAATCTGGCATGGTGGCCGCTATCGGCGCCGTCCATCCCCATGCCTCCGCCTTGTCCGACCACCAGTCACCACCACGCCCACTCCTCACCTTATCTATCATCTTTCTCGAGATATCATTTTTTCGATGAAATGGTCAAGATACCATTTTCCGATAAAATTCTCAAGATATCATTAGCTTTTACACATGGGATTACTCCTGCATGGGTCAATCACAATAGGTGTTTTATAAAAAAATGCATCTTGATGTTCCGTGCAATGCACAGGCATCTTGCTAATTTTTTTGAATATAATTCCAAGCACCACGTAGACACGGTCTTTGACCATTTTGCAACTATGTTAGTATCATTGTTAGTGGTCAGCCGGTGCAAGTTATAGCCCCAGGTGTTTTAACCTTTTTTTAGTAATGATATCTGGCGATTGTTCGCCACAAGCTCAACCCTGGTGAATACCACGTCGCCGTCAGATTTCCATCCGACGGTGGCCTGTTTTTAAGCCATAGTATTTGACAAAACCGCCACCCTTACACACATACTTTAACTGCGTCGCGGGCGTTTGCAACTGCCATGTCTCCCAGCAAACGTTTGGTGGGGATTGGAGTTAGCACCGATGGTGGTTCTTAGTCGTTCCACGCTCAGGCATTGAAGTTTGTAACTATTTTAGATTAGAATATACTACTCCTCCGGTGCTAGTAGTAGAGTAGAGTCCTACTCCACTACTACTCTACTCAAGCAAGTTAGGGCATAGTAGTAGGTACTATAGGGAGTACCAGTACTGTGATTACTCAAGCAAGTTTTCTGGCATCGATATGACCCTACGCTGCCGGTATGTGTCCCGTAAGTCAAGCGACGTGCTATAGTCATCATCACATGTCCACTTCCCGCAACACATATTCGCTTCTCCATCTTTGTCCGCACATAATATTGTCCAATCTTCCATCCCCACTAAGGTGCCTCCCCCCTCGATCGAAACCCAAGCACTAACAATGGCAGAACCGAGTATCGTCCGCCAAAAGAGTGGCTGGAATTCACTCCCCGCAGAGGTAATCAAGCTCATTGTTTCGCATGTGGACAATCTGCGTACCATGCCGCTCGCCGCGTGCTCATCGGGGCTGTACCATTTACTCAAAGCCCTCGGGCCGGAGCTTTTTAAGCCAGCTCCTTGCTTGCTGATGCCGCTTGATCTTCAGAAATGGTGTGTTATGCAGCATAACGATCGTAGGGTGGCGAGCATCAACCCCCTTGACTGCGATCTGATCCCCGTCACCCTCAACTACATTAACGGTATGTACTGGGTCAGCATGAACATGTCTTGGCAGCTGGATGCTCGTGGAGGTCTACTCCCGACGATTGTCCCCCCTTCCTTCGATTAACGCTGCACTGCTTTGGCACCGTGGCCCAGAATACTCGGAACCTTACAGTAGCCAACATGATACCAAGTTTGATTTGCTCAAGGTTGTAATCTGCCAAGTGCCCACAAGATCTGCGAATTAAAAAGACTTCAGGCTAATTGCGTTCTTCAACCGCGGTCTCGCCTATCTAACAGGTCACTTATGTAAGTGTATAAATCTGCACGTCCATTGCAGGATCATACATCCTCCATGGTTCTCTGATGCCATTAAAAATAAGGGCTTCATTTACACTGTCGACTCCTTCTATAGCTGGACGTATTGCTGGCCTACTCCAGTCATCGCTACAAACGGCCGTTACAATAGTATGTTACTTTCCTATGATATCATGATGGCTTGCTTATATTACTGTCAACATTTACTAAAAAATTATTCATCCTCATAACATGCTGTTCTTAAGATTGACTACATTAAGAGAACTTTTTTTGACTCCAACTTGATATGATGTTGTAGGCCGCCTGGTGTCCCTACCCTTCCTAATCCCAGAACCTTTCAAAGAAAAGCGGCATGGCAGTTGCAGGTGGTTCCTGGCTCGATCACACAACGGTGAACGATTGATGATCATTCACACATACCGGACGTGTTGTCACAATCATTGCAAGGTCTTTGAGCAGGATCCTAGCTTCTCTAGGCCTTCAGGAATTTTTTACTAGAGGCTGGTAAGTAGCCTTGGTACATGCTCTCTGTTTCTTGTACTGAATTATCCAATTAACCAGGAGATAACCGACGACAAGGATCATGATGGCAGCGTGGTTTCCTTCATTAGGAAAAACTATGTGTACAGAGCGTACCATGCGTCCCTGCATGCACCATACCCTGATATGTGCCGCCATGCTATGTAGCCCAAAGTAGGAGAGAGGGTCGCAAGTATCAGACTTCGACCTGCTGGCTGGAGTTTCCCCCGTCAGGAGCCCATCTGGTTCAAGCCGTCAGCTAATCTCCACAGCTTAATAAATAGTAACGTCTAATTGAGCCAGTTAGTTAGATGTGTACACTTGGTGTAGTAGGATCTTTATTTAGTTTGATGCATACACTTGTTCTTTTTTGGTAGCCCTTTTGTAATGATGGATGATGTTTGGTTTGGAAGAGAGAGCTGCGTCTTTACTCTTCTGGCATGCTTACTGCTTCTGTTGCACCCCCAGCCCTGGTTGCTGCTGCTGTTTTCAATGTACAATCAGTAGTATATTTCGTCTGTTGGTTGAATAAATGTGTTGTTAGAATGACAAACACAATGTTTTGGAAGTCATTGCACGGTCCGATCCTTGAGTTTTTTGAGGGAAATGTCCCGATCCTTTAGTGCCCTGTACCGTACCTAGCGCATACTATTTTTCGTACAGAACACATTTTCCACTTGTTGATAACATGCAGCCCACTGATGAAGGCCCAGCCCATAATTAACTAGAAGGGAGGATCTCACATGAATCCAGCCCAGGTACATGCTCATGCTCCCCTAAACATAAATAAGTAAATAAATAAAGCTAAATGCTCATGCACCAGTTCTTTAAATTCACGATTTAATAGGAGGATATTATTTCCTATGATAGTGTCATTACATTCGGCCGATATTATTCTTAGGCAAAGATAGCGACCAGTCTTCTTTCTCCCACCATTTTCTTCCTGCAACCAGCGAACCCATGCAAATCGTAGTCAACGTCGTAAATAGTTCCGTTCCATTTTTATTTTTCAATAAGAATGTCCAACCCAGCCCAGCACATTGGCGACCGCACTTTATCCTCCACCTTCGTGCACTCGCTGTGGCGCCGCCGTCCGGCCCTGTCAACATAGTGAATCGGGAGAGGACTTTAGTTGTGAGTATGACAATACGGACCCACCAGGTCCACTCCCGAACACAAGCTAGCGCCTCTTTTACTACTCAGATGCACCCCTTGTTTTTTTACTCTAATCCACCCTGCTAATATCTGGGACCCACATCATTTTCAATGTATAGTCAATTAACGACATAATTGCACAACTTTTTTTAGTAGTAATTCAGAGGAGCAGGCTATAAACTAGGTTGTGCGATCTCTATGGCCCGTCTAACAACATGACCAGCCCAGCAATTTTTTCTTTGGGAAAAATAGGTAGCCCAACATTTATTTTTGAAGAATACCCAAGCTAGGCCTATTTGTTTTCTTCGACTTAGCGGGCTGCAAATATTTCAAGACGAGGAGGGATGCATTCTGGCCTGGGCAAAGAGTATGGTTATTGTCTGTTAAAAGTTACATCAAAGGGGTTGAAAATTCCAAAAAAAATATAGCAAATGGGAAATTAGTTTCTTTGTTTTTGTTTTTGTTCTTCACTGATATTTTATATTTCATTGGATTTTAACATGAAATAGTACTAATTTATTTTTAAATTTGTTTTAGTATGGCTACTAATTTTTGGATTAAGAATATTTTGTTCCCCAACAAAAATTTGTGAAGTTTGAAAATTTCGCACATATTTAGTTCTATTTTTTAACCCTGGTACTGACCAGAAAATGGGCAGCAATTCTAAAAATGGAAAATGGGATGCAATAAATTCCATATGAACTAGAAAATGAGTAAAAATTATAAAAATAATAGCAACTAGGTTGTACATGCCACAGATTTCTAGGCTGACTTGTTTACGGAAGCCTTTTTCAGTCAACACACGATTCTAGCAGTAGTGACTGTTGGATGTCCATCCAACGAGCGACGTGCTTCTTCAATCTCTGATCTTCCTGCTCCAGCCGCCTAAACTAGCACCGGCGGGACTGCCTGCTCCCTCTTCTTGTGGCCCGTTGTGATGTCGTGCAGGTTTCACCGGCCCACCGTACTCCCTCCACTAGCCTGGCCGCATGCAATCAAATGCCTCCTTATTACGCAAAAATATGATTCCTCCCACTGACATCTGGGGCGCACCAGTTGGGAGGTTGACCTGTGGGCCTACTAAGTTGACGCGTACACAGGGCTTTGTCAACTTAGTCAACAAATGATTCTAGCAGAAGTGACCGTTGGATTTGAATGGAACAGTCCTTCTGCTTCTTAAATAGCTGCTCTTCTTGCACCAGCCGCCCAAACCAGCGCCGGCGAGACCGCCTGCTCCAGCCTCTAGTGGCTGGCTATGCTGCCGTTGAGGCCTCACCGCCCCCTACTACTCCCACCGCTGGCCAGGCCCTGCTGCGATGGCAGCCTCACACAACAGCCGAACCAGTGAACCCTGGTACTCCTCTCTGATAATCCACAAGTATAGGGGATCGCAACAGTTTTCGAGGGTAGAGTATTCAACCAAAATTTATTGATTCGACACAAGGGGAGCCAAAGAATACTCTCAAGTATTAGCGGTTGAGTTTTCAATTCAACCACACCTGGAAACTTAATATCTACAGAAAAGTATTTAGTAGCAAGGTAATATGATAGTAGTGGTAACGATAGCAAAAGGTAACAGTAGCAAAAGTAATATTTTTGGGTTTTGAAGTGATTGTAATAGTAGCAGTGGAAAAGTAAATAAGCGAAGAATAATATATGGAAAAGCTCGTAGGCAATGGATCGGTGATAGAGAATTATGTCGGATGTGATCGATCATGTAACAGTCATAACCTAGGGTGACACAGAACTAGCTCCAGTTATCAATGTAATGTAGGCATGTATTCCGAATATAGTCTTACGTGCTTATGGAAAATAACTTGCATGACATCTTTTGTCCTACCCTCCCATGGCAGCGTGGTCCTATTGGAACCTAAGGGATATTAAGGCCTCCTTTTAATAGAGTATCGGACCAAAGCATCAACACATAGTGAATACATGAACTCCTCAAACTACGATCATCACCGGAAAGTATCCCGATTATTGTCACTTCGGGGTTAGCGGATCATAACACATAATAGGTGACTATAGACTTGCAAAATAGGATCAAGAACTCACATATATTCATGAAAACATAATAGGTTCAGATCTGAAATCATGGCACTCGGGCCCTAGTGACAAGCATTAAGCATAGCAAAGTCATTGCAACATCAATCTCAGAACATAGTGGATACTAGGGATCAAACCCTAACAAAACTAACTCGGTTACATGATAAATCTCATCCAACCCATCACCATCCAGCAAGCCTACGATGGAATTACTCACGCACGGCGGTGAGCGTCATGAAATTGGTGATGGAGGAAGGTTGATGATAACGATGGCGATGGATTCCCCTCTCTGGAGTCCCGAACGGACTCCAGATCAGCCCTCCCAAGAGAGTTTAGGGCTTGGCGGCGGCTCCGTATCCTAAAACGCGATGAATCCTTCTCTCTGATTTTTTTCTCCTCAAAAGTGAATATATGGAGTCAAGGTTGAGGTCGGTGGAGCATCAGGGGCCCACGAGGCAGGGGGCGCGCCCAGGGGGGTAGGGCGTGCCGCCCACCCTCGTGGACAGGTGGTGGGCCCCCTGACGTGGAGCTTTCTTCTAGTATTTTTTATATATTCCAAAATAATTCTCCGTTGATTTTTAGGCCATTCCAAGAACTTTTATTTCTGCACAAAAATAACACCATGGAAATTCTGCTGAAAACATTGTCAGTCCGGGTTAGTTCCATTCAAATCATGCAAGTTAGAGTCCAAAACAAGGGCAAAAGTGTTTGGAAAAGTAGATACGACGGAGACGTATCAACTCCCCAAGCTAAAACCTTTGCTTGTCCTCAACCAATTCAGTTGATAAACTGAAAGTGATAAAGAAAAACTTTTACAAACTCTGTTTGCTCTTGTTGTTGTAAATATGTAAAGCCAGCATTCAAGTTTTCAGCAAATATTATGAACTAACCATATTCACAATAACACTTAGGTCTCATGTTTACTCATATCAATGACATAATCAACTAGCGAGCAATAATAATAAATCTCAGATGACAACACTTTCTCAAAACAATCATAATACAATATGACAAGATGGTATCTCGCTAGCCCTTTCTCAGACCGCAAAACATAAATGCAGAGCACCTTTAAAGATCAAGCACTGACTAGACATTGTAATTCATGGTAAAAGAGATGCAGTCAAGTCATACTCAATGTAAACTAATAGTAATGGATGCAAATGATAGAGGTGCTTCCAACTGGTGCTTTTTAATAAGAGGATGATGACTCAACATAAAAGTAAATAGATAAGCCCTTCGCAGAGGGAAGCAGGGATTTGTAGAGGTGCCAGAGCTCGATTTTGAAATAGATATGAATAATATTTTGAGCGGTATACTTTCATTGTCAACATAACAACCAAGAGATCTCGATATCTTCCATGCTACACACATTATAGGCTGTTCCCAAACAGAATGGTAAAGTTTATACTCCCCCTCCACCAACAAGCATCAATCCATGGCTTGCTCGAAACAACGAGTGCCTCCAACTAACAACAATCCCGGGGGAGTTTTGTTTGCAGTTATTTTGATTTGATTTTCATAAAGCATGGGACTAGGCTTCCCGGTAACCAGCCATTTTCTCGTGAGTGAGGAGCGGAGTCCACTCCTCTTGAGAATAACCCGCCTAGCATGGAAGATACAGATAGCCCTAGTTGATACCTGAGCTATTAGAGCATACAAAACAAAATGTTTATTTGAAGGTTTAGAGTTTGGCACATACAAATTTACTTGGAACGGCAGGTAGATACCGTATATAGGTAGGTATGGTGGACTCATATGGAATAACTTTGGGGTTTATGGAATTGGATGCACAAGCAGTATTCCTGTTTAGTACAAGTGAAGGCTAGAAAAAGACCGGGAAGCGACTGGCTAGAGAGCGACAACAGTCATGAACATGCACTAAAATTAATCAACACCAAATGAGAGCATGAGTAGGATATAATGCACCATGAACATAAATATCATAGAGGCTATGCTGATTTTGTTTCAACTACATGTGTGAACATGTGGCATGTCAAGCCACTCGAATCGTTCAAAAGAGGATACCACCCTATCATACCACATCACAAACATTTTAATAGCATGTTGGCATGCAAGGTAAACCATTATAAGCTCGTAGCTAATTAAGCATGGCATAAGCAACTATAATCTCTAATTGTCATTGCAAACATGTTTCTTTCATAATAGGCTGAATCAGGAATGATGGACTAATCATATTTACAAAAACAAGAGAGGTCGAGTTCATACCAGCTTTTCTCATCTCAATAAGTTCATCATATAATCATCATTATTGCCTTTCACTTGCACAACCGAATAGTGTGGATAATAATAATAGTGCACGCGCATTGGACTAAGCTGGAATCTGCAAGCATTCAATCCAAGAGAGAAGACAAGGTAATATGGGCTCTTTGTTAGATCAACGACAATGCATATGAGAGCCACTCAACATTTTAATCATGGTTTTCTCCTCTCAACCCCAAAGAAAAAGAAAAGAAATAAAACTATTTACACGGGAAAGCTCCCAACAAGCAAAAGAAGAACAAGAAATCTTTTTGGGTTTTCTTTTTAATTACTACTACTACAGGCATGGAAAGTAAACTAGCTAAAAAGCTACAACTATTTTTTTGTTTTTCTTAATGTTTGTCAAACACACAAGAAGAAAGCATAAAAAGGAAAATAAAATAGCATGGATATTACAATTAAAAATTATGAGCACCGACAACTAGCATGAGTGTGTGAACATAAATGTAATGTTGGTGAGAAATACGTACTCCCCCAAGCTTAGGCTTTTGGCCTAAGTTGGTCTATGGCCATGGATGGCCTGGTGGATATCCAAAGTTGTAGCTGGGGTTGTACTGAGATGAAGCGGCAATTGCTTGATGAGCTGCAACTTGGAGGCGAGCTGTCTCCGCCCTCCTCTCATACTCGGTCGCCTCCTCCCTGGTTATAACATATCTCCCCTTTGCCTGAAAGTCAAAGAAAGTAGGAGCAGGGAGAGCGATGTGATAGGTGCTTCGCCTGTCAAAGATTAGTCGGCACTGGAGGAACTGATCGTTCCTCTCAACAAACTGATGATGAACCATAGCATCATAATCTAGATAAGAAGAAGGAAACTCAATATCATCTCCACGTATGGGTATCTCAATAAAGTTAGCTATACGAGTTGCATAAATTCCACCAAAGAAATCTCCATGAATACGATTATTATGCAACCTACGTGCAACAATAGCCCCCAAGTTATATTGTTTATCTCCTAAAACAGCGCTCTTGAGAACGCTAAGATCAGGTACACACATGTGACACGCTTCATCTTAACCGTTTATGCACCTTCCTATGAAGAGAGCAAAATAATGTATAGCAGGAAAATGAATGCTCCCTATGGTGGCTTGTGTTACATCTCTAGATTTCCCCACTGTAATACAAGCAAGAAAATCTCTTAATTCAGATTTACGAGGTTCACCAACATTACCCCACTGTGGTTGTTTACAAGCAGTGTTAAAATCTTCCAAGTCCATGGCATAAGATTTATAATAAAGATCAAACAGGACAGTGTGAGAATTATGTGAAGATGAAAATTTAAACCTTCTCACAAATGAATCAGTTAAATAGAGGTATTGACGACACTTATCTGCCTCGAAGCTCTCAAGATCAGCATTGCGCACATATGCTTCAAATTCCTCCTTGATTCCTGCTTGGACCATGTAATCCTCTGATGGCCATTCACAAGGCCACACTTGAGCTTCTCTTGGTGGTTCCTCATCCGCATCGCGTGTTGTGAGTCTGGGTCCTTGCTTCCTTGAAGAGCCACCTTGGTACATTTTCCTAAACATATTTCTTCCTCTGAAAAATTTCTGAAATTTTAGTAACTTCAAAATAAAAGTGAACCAAACTCAACAATATTGATAGCAACTACTCCTACAAGTGCCTAGAGACTATATCATGCATTAGAACTACTTTTGACCATATAAATTTGAAAAGCAAGCTCAAGAGCAAGGTCACCTAAGCAGAAAAAAATTGCAATGAATAAAGCACTAGAACAAAAACTAATTGGACCATTGGAGGAGTCACATACCAAAGAACAATCCCCCAAAGCAGTTTTGTAAATGGAGCTTTGAGCTAGAAGATCGAAAATGGCAGCAAGATGAGCAAGAACTCGGGTTTGAGCTGGCTAGTGATTTTTTAGGACGAAGAAGGAGTGTGTGGTAGCTGGAATAAGTGGAGAGGAGCCACCATGGGCCCACGAGGCAGGGGGCATGCCCTGGACCCTCGTGGCTAGGTGCTTGCTCCCCCTGATGTGTTCTCGGTGCCACATATTCTCAAATATTCCATAAAAAATCATACTTAAATTTCAGGGCATTTGGAGAACTTTTATTTTTGGGGTATTTTTTATAGCATGGATAATTCAGGAAACAGACAGAAAAATACTATTTTTGCTTTATTTAATATAAATAATAGAAAGTAAACAGAGGGTACAAAGAGTTGTGTTTTCTAACATCATCCATCTCATGCTCATCAAAAGGAATCCACTAACAAGGTTGACCAGGTCTTGTTAACAAACTCATTTCGAGTAACATGAAACCATAGAAATTTCGAATAACACTATGTTACCTCAACGGGGATATGCATGTCCCCAATAATAAGAATATCATATTTCTTCTTGACAGTAGGAAGAGAAAATTCAAAACCTCTAATAGTGATTGTTGAAAATTTTCCAATAGAATTGATACTGTGGACTTGAGGTTGTTTCCTCGGAAAGTGTAGCGTATGCTCATTACCATTAACATGAAAAGTGACATTGCCTTTGGTGCAATCAATAACAGCCCCTGCAGTATTCAAAAAGAGTCTTCCAAGAATAATAGACATACTATCGTCCTCGGGAATATCAAGAATAACAAAGTCCGTTAAAATTGTAACGTTTGCAACCACAACAGGCACATCCTCACAAATACCGACATGTATAGCAGTTGATTTATCAGCCATTTGCAAAGATATTTCAGTAGGTGTCAACTTATTCAAATCAAGTCTATGATATAAAGAGAGAGGCATAACACTAACACCGGCTCCAAGATCACATAAAGCAGTTTTAACATAGTTTCTCTTAAAGGAGCAAGGTATAGTTGGTACTCCTGGATCTTCTAGTTCCTTAGGTATTCCACCCTTAAAAGTATAATTAGCAACCATGGTGGAAATTTCATCTTTTGGTATCTTTCATTTATTTGTAACAATATCTTTCATATACTTAGCATAAGGATTCATTTTGAGCATATCAGTCAAATGCATACGCAAAAGATAGGTCTAATCATTTCAGCAAAGCACTCAAAATCCTTATCATCCTTTTTCTTGGATGGTTTAGGAGGGAAAGGAATGGGTTTCTGAACCCATGGTTCTCTTTTTTTACGGTGCTTCCTAGCAACGAAGTCTCCCTTATCATAACATTGACTCTTTGATTGTGGGTTATCAAGATCAACATCAGGTTCAATTTCTACATCATTGTCATTGCTAGGTTGAGCATCAACATGAACATCATCATTAACATTATCACTAGGTTCATGTTCATTACCAGATTGTGTTTCAGCATCATAAATAGAAATATCATTGGGATTCTCAGGTGTTTCAACAACAGGTTGACTAGAAGCATGCAGAGTCCTATCATTTTTCCCTTTCTTCTTCTTAGAAGAACTAGGTGCATCAACATTAGTTCTCTGAGAATCTTGCTCAACTCTCAGAGGGTGGCCCTTGGGATACAAAGGTTCCTGAGTCATTTTACCCCCTCTAGTCACAACTCGAACAGCATTATCATTTTTCTTATTATTTAATTCATTGAGAAAATTATTCTGAGCTTTAAACACTTGCTCTACTTGAGTGGTAACCATAGAAGCATGTTTACTAATAAGTTTAAGTTCACCTTTAACTCTAGACATATAATTACTCAAGTGTTCAATCATATAAGCTTTACATTTCAATTGTCGACCAACATCAGCATTGAAGTTTTCTTGTTTAACAACAAAATTATCAAACTCATCCAAGCATTGGCTAGCAGACTTATTATGGGGAATATCACTTTCATCAAATCTATAGAGAGAATTTACCTTTACTGCAAGGATAATTCAGAAAACAGACATAAAATACTATTTTTGCTTTATTTAATCTAAATAACAGAAAGTAAAAATAGGGTACAGAGAGTTGTTCTTTCTAACTTCATCCATCTCATGCTCATCAAAAGGAATCCACTAACAAGGTTAATCAAGTCTTGTTAACAAACTCTTTCCGAATGGCATGAAACCGGAGAATTTTCGAATAACACTAAGTTACCTCAACGGGGATATGCACATCCCCAACAATAATAATATGATATTTCTTCTTGACAATAGGAAGAGGGAATTCAAATCCTCCAATAGTAATCGTTGTAATTTTTCCAATAGAATTGATACTGTGGACTTGAGGTTGTTTCCTCGGAAAGTGTATTGTATGCTCATTACCATTAACATGAAAAGTGACATTGCCTATGTTGCAATCAATAACAGCCCATGTAGTATTCAAAAAGGGTCTACCAAGAATAATAGACATACTATCGTTCTCGGGAATATCAAGAATAACAAAGTTCGTTAAAATAGTAACGTTTGCAACCACAACAGGCACATCCTTGCAAATACCGACATTTATAGCAGTTGATTTATTAGCCATTTGCAAAGATATTTCAGTAGGTGACAACTTATTCAAATCAAGTCTACGATATAAAGAGAGAGGCATAACACTAACATCGACTCCAAGATCACATAAAGCAGTTTTAACATAGTTTCTTTTAATGGAGCATGGTATAGTTGGTACTCTGGGATATCCTAGTTTCTTTGGTATTCCACCCTTAAAAGTATAATTAGCAAGAATGTGGATATTTCAGCTTCCGTTATCTTTCTTTTATTAGTAACAATATCTTTCATATACTTAGCATAAGGATTCATTTTAGGCATATCAGTCACATGCATACGCAAAAAGATAGGTCTAATCATTTCAGCAAAGCGCTCAAAATCCTCATCATCCTTTTTCTTGGATGGTTTAGGAGGAAAGGGCTTGGATTTTTGAACCCATGGTTCTCTTTTTTTACCGTGCTTCCTAGCAACAAAGTCTCTCTTATCATAACGTTGATTCTTTGATTGTGGGTTATCAAGATCAACAGCAGATTCAACCTGTACATCATTGTCATTGCTAGGTTGTGCATCAACATGAACATCATCATTAACATTATCACTAGGTTCATGATCATCACCAGATTGTGTCTCAACATCAGAGATAGAAAATATCATTGGGATTCTTAGGTGTGTCAACAATAGGTTCACTAGAAGCATGCAAAGTCCTATCATCTTTCTTTTTCTTCCTTTTATAAGGACTAGGTGCATCAATATTAATTCTCTGAGAATCTTGCTCAATTCTCTTAGGATGACCCTCAGGATACAAAGCTTCCCAAGTCATTTTACCAACTCTAGTCATAACTCTAACAGCATTATCATTATTCTTACTATTCAATTCATTGAGCAAATCATTCTGAGCTTTAAGTATGTGTTCTACTTGAGTGGTAACCATAGCAGCATGTTTACTAATAAGTTTAAGTTCACCTTTAACACTAGCCATATAATCACTCAAGTGTTCAATCATATGAGCATTATGTTTCAATTTTCTACCAACATAAGCATTGAAGTCTTCTTGTTTAACCATAAAATTATCAAACTCATCTAAGCATTGGCTAGCAAACTTAGTAGGAGGGATTTTAGCTTTATCATATCTGTGGAGAGAATTTACCTTTACTACCTGTGTCGGGTTATCAAGACCATGTGTTTCTTCAACAGGAGGTAAATTAAGAGCATGTATTTCTTCAACAAGAGGTAAATTCTTAACATCCTCAGCTCTAATACCTTTTTCTTTCATAGATTTCTTTGCTTCTTGCATATCTTCAGGACTGAGAAATAGAATACCCCTTTTCTTCGGAGTTGGCCTAGGAGTTGGTTCAGGAAGTGTCAAATTATTTTCATTAGTCAACATATTATTCTATAGAATTTCATCTTGATCAACATTTCTTTCCCTGAAAACACAACCAGCACAACTATCCAGGTCGTCTCTGGAAGCATCGGTTAGTCCATTATAAAAGATATCAAGTATTTCATGTTTCTTGAGAGGATGATCAGGCAAAGCATTAAGTAATTGGAGAAGCCTCCCCGAAGCTTGTGGGAGACTCTGTTCTTCAATTTGCACAAAATTATATATTTCCCTTAAAGCAGCTTGTTTCTTATGAGCAGGGAAATATTTAGTAGAGAAGTAACAAATCATATCCTGAGGACTATGCACACAACCAGGATCAAGAGAATTAAACCATATCTTAGCATCACCCTTTAATGAGAATGGAAATATTTTATGGATATAGTAGTAGCGGGTTTTCTCATCATTAGTGAATAGGGTGGCTATATCATTTAATTTAGTAAGATGTGCCACAAAAGTTTCAGATTCATAGCCATGGAAAGGATCAGATTCAACCAATGTAGTTATATCAGGGTCGATAGAGAAATCACAATCCTTTTCATTAATAAAGATAGGTGAAGTAGCATAAGCAGGATCATATTTTATTCTAGCATTCAGAGATTTTTATTTAAGCTTAGCTAATAGTTTCTTAAGATCACTTATATCATTGCAAGCAAGAAAGTCTATAGCAGTTTCTTCATCCATAACATAACCCTCAGGAACAAAAGGTAATTCATATCTAGGGGGAGAATCTTCATCATCACTTTCATCAATATTATCAGTTTCAATAATTTCATTATGTGCCCTAGTAAGTTTTTCATCAAGAAATTCACCAAGTGGCACAGTAGTATCAAGCATAGAAGTAGTTTCATCATAAGTATCATGCATAGCAGAAGTGGCATCATCAATAACATGCGGCATATCAGAATTAATAGCAGAAGCAGGTTTAGGTGTCGCAAGTTTACTCAAAACAGAAGGTGAATCAAGTGCAGAGCTAGATGGCAGTTCCTTACCTCCTCTCGTAGTTGAGGGAAAAATCTTGGTTCTTTGATCTTTCAAGTTCTTCATAATGATAAGAAGATATAAATCCCAAGTGACTCAAAGAATAGAGCTATGCTCCCCGGGACGGCGCCACAAAATAGTTTTTCGAGCGTAGAGTATTCAACCCAAATTTATTGATTCGACACAAGGGGAGCCAAAGAATATTCTAAAGTATTAGCAGGTGAGTTGTCAATTCAACCACACCTGGAAACTTAATATCTGCAGCAAAGTGTTTAGTAGCAAGGTAATATGATAGTAGTGGTAATGATAACAAAAGGTAACGGTAGCGAAAGTAATATTTTTGGGTTTTGAAGTGATTGTAACAGTAGTAGCGAAAAAGTAAATAAGCGAAGAATAATATATGGAAAAGCTCGTAGGCAATGGATTCGTGATAGAGAATTATGTTGGATGCGATCGATCATGTAACAGTCATAACCTAGGGTGACACAGAACTAGCTCCAGTTCATCAATGTAATGTAGGCATGTATTCCGAATATAGTCATAAGTGCTTATGGAAAAGAACTTACATGATATCTTTTGTCCTACCCTCCCATGGCAGCGGGGTCCTATTGGAAACTAAGGGATATTAAGGCCTCCTTTTAATAGATTACCGGACCAAAGCATTAACACATAGTGAATACATGAACACCTCAAACTATGGTCATCACCGGTAAGTACCCCAATTATTGTCACTTCATGGTTAACGTATCATAACACATAATAGGTGACTATAGACTTGCAAGATAGGATCAAGAACTCTCATATATTGATGAAAACATAATAGGTTCAGATCTGAAATCATGGCACTCGTGCCCTAGTGACAAGCATTAAGCATAGCAAAGTCATAGCAACATCAATCTCAGAACATAGTGGATACTAGGGATCAAACCTAACAAAACTAACTTGATTACATGATAAATCTCATCCAACCCATCACCATCTAGCAAGCCTACGATGGAATTACTCATGCACGGCGGTGAGCATCATGGAATTGGTGATCGAGGAAGGTTGATGATGACGATGGCGACGTATTCCCCTCTCCGGAGCCCCGAACGGACTCCGGATCAGCCCTCCCGAGAGAGTATAGGGCTTGGCGGCAGCTCTGTATCGTAAAACGCGATGAATCCTGCTCTCTCTGATTTTTTTTCTCCCTGTAAGTGAATATATGGAGTCAAGGTTGAGGTCGGTGGAGTGTCAAGGGGCCCACGAGCTAGGGGGCACGCCTAGGGGGGTAGGGCGCGTCCCCACCCTCGTGGACAGGTGGTGGGCCCCCTGACGTGGATCTTTCTTCCAGTGTTTTTTACATATTCCAAAATAATTCTTTGTTGATTTTCAGGTCATTCCGAGAACTTTTATTTCTGCACAAAAATAACACCATGGCAACTGTGCTGAAAACAGCGTCAGTCCGGGTTAGTTCCATTCAAATCATGCAAGTTTGAGTCGAAAACAAGGGAAAAAGTATTTGGAAAAGTAGATATGACGGAGACGTATCACTCTCCGGGTGGGCATCCACTGCCGCCTCTTCCCCGGCTACGCATTGTCCCCTCCCTAGGCCTCGCCGTCGTGCCTCGCCATGGTGCTCTCGGCGTGGCGTGGTCAATGTGGTCAAGGAACGACTTCCAAAGGAAGAGTACTATACGTGGAGAGGCTGACAGCTGGGTCCACGGCTGCAGCAAGGATGTGCCTCCTTATTGTGCGGAAAATAATGATTCCTCCACCGAACAGCAGGGACCCACTGGATGGGCCACCGTATTTCGCGAAAAAAAGTTTCCCCCCTGACTGCTGGGACCCACCTACTACATATTCGCACGCAAGGAAGTGCCTGACAGTCGGGACCCACCTGGTCGAAGCGTATGTAGCATTGTCATTCTCGTTGCAATCGTGTACGTACATACTGGTCGATGTAGAGGCATGCACGTGTCGTAGTAGAGGCGCACACATAGCATGTACACGTACATACATCGGCCAGGGTGCAAGAAAGTAAATACTGCCACGCACGTACATACGGACGGGGTCTCGAACGCCTACTCGCGCATACGTACGGCCAGGGCTCGTGTACATGGCTCGGTCGGAACGGAGAAACTGCGTCGTCGTCGCGTTCATGGGGAGGCAACCTAATGCGTCGTGTTCATTGGGAGGCAACGGAATACATGGTGTTCATCGAGAGCCAACCGGCTTGGACGGAACAGCCTATGGAAACAAGGCCAAGCGTACCGCAGAACGGAGGAAATGGCCTTGTGTTCGACCGGCCATGGTCGAAACGGGATCCAATTATAACATCCCAAATTTTCAATTTGGAATGTTACACATAGATCATTCTTGCATATCATATTTTATTGCATTTCGTCTCGCGATCCTCGAAATCCTAAGCAACTCAAGGACCCTCAGAGAGAGTTGGGGATTTCCCCGGTTTTCAAATTTGATTTTATCAAATTTTGAAACGAGGATTTTTGGTGTTAATTATTTTTCTCTCCGAAAATATTTCATATTAAAATATATGAGAGGAGATAATATGACTTCTCCAGAATACATGAAATATTGGAGGAAAAATATTAAAATCAATGTTTGCTTTTATTTCGATTTTATTGCAATTTTGTTTGCGTTAGAAAAAAATTGCACGTTTTCAAAATTGCATTTTAGGGCCAATAAAATGTTCATCTCGTTCTAAATATTTTATTTAGACAGAGAAAATTTGTATTGGCATTTTTAGAATTTTATTTTATTTTCTAGGATTTTTTTTCAGTTTCGACGGAATTATTAAAAAAAACGTGCCGAGGGCTAACTGGGCCGAAGCCCAGCCGCCAGGCCCACCTCCCCGCGCCGCCGTCTCCTAGCGGGAGACCGCCGCCGCCACGCCGCCAAGCCGGAGTCCGGCTCGGACTCCCCTTCCGCGGCGTCGTGCCCCCTCCCCCAAGGCACCACCGCTCTCCTTAAAAGTCGTGCCCCGCCGCCCTTGGAGCCGCCCAACCTGCCGCCGCAAGCCGCCGACCCCGCTGCCGCGAGTCACCGCGCCGCCCCATCGCCCTTTGCCCGCTGCCGCGAGCCGCCGCCGCTGCCCCGCGTTGCGCCGCTCTCGCTGGAGCCGCCGCCGGAGGTATAGCGACGTTTGATTTTTTAGAAAACCGGTTCGGTTTTCATTAGAAAACCTAAGTCGTTTTTTTCGGTTCGCTATTTTTTTTGGTTTTTCTGTTTAGCGGACGTTCGTCCGGACATTCATTTTAACGAACGGTTTTGCTCGTTAGTTACAGATAACGAACGCTCGTTCGTTAGCTTGTTCGTCAGTTTGCTTTTATCGGATTAATCCGCGATTATTTTTGATCGCGATTTCTGATCTGATTTTCGTTCTAGTTTATCTTTTCACTCGTTAGTCGGAATCAGGCGATTCAAGTGCCTAGATCTTCATCTCGAGACCCTCTTTTTGTATAACCAACTTGCACAAGTTTTTGCTACTGCAAAATTTGACCTAGGTCTAGATTAGTAAACGGATCTTGTTTCTTTCGCCGTTTGAGTTTCGTTGCTCCGTTCAATTTGATTCTTTTTGCAAAACAGAGTTCTTAAGTTGAAATTTCTGGTTAGATCTTCTTATTTGAGATTTACCTGTGTTTCTTAGCTTGATTGCTTATGTATGCTATTGTTTGTTTGTGATAGAATTTTCGGAGTGCGAAGCGTGTTATTTGGAGTCTCTAGGTTGCGCGGATCATCAGCAAGGCAAGTAACACTTTGATCATACCCCTTTATCACCCAGTTTTTATGCATTAGTTCCGATCCTCAAATATTGCATGGTTAGGATGTCATTAACATGTGGTTTGGGAAGTAGTTGATGAGGTAGAACCTATTACCCTGTTACATTCAAACCTTTGGGAGTTACTTCTACGCGTTGCTTATATTACTATGCTATGCTCATAGACATGGTTTGGGTGAGTGAAATCCATGACAGATGTGAGATTGATAAGTAATGGTTCAACTTAAGGTGGCAACTTAAATACACATCTAGGTGGATTGAGGCACCTGGAGTACCCAGTGTTGCCTGTATTTTCTGGAAATCCCGGAGTATCCGTGTGATCTTCCTATGGACCGCCACCCAGGCTCAAAGGGAACTGAGATGATTCATGCTCGAAACTTCCGTGTGCAGCCACAAGCTATTATGAGATCTAGCATAGTTGAGTAAGTTATGTGAAGCTCCTCAAGAGGTGGATCAGCAGGTAGTGGGATTGTAGGTTTGGTATGGTCTGCCCGGAGTAGAGGGTTAATATTTCTGAAAGACTGTGTCTCGGTCATCCATTTCTCAAATACCCTGTAGTGCGAGAAATCCAACGGAGGAGATCGAGTCTTGTGGGGAAAAGTGCGCAAACCTCTGCAGAGTGTATAAACTAATCATGGTTAGCCATGTCCCCGGTTATGGACAAATCTTGAGTCTCTAGTACTTGGAGTATCTTAAGTATCTCATCACTTTTAACTTAATATTGTTGGGTTGTTAATTACTTTAACTGGGATTGAGTTAGAGGAACCTTCTCAATGATGTTTCAACTACCATGATAGTTAAAATAAAATCTATTCCTTTGTTGTAGGGAAAAATTGGCTTTTCGCAAAACTATAACCATAGAGCTTTCCACCAGCCAAATATGCATATAGTGATAGTATTATTCTATTCTTGGTCTACTGTGTTATTTTGCCAGCATATTCCATGTGCTGACCCGTTTTCGGGCTGCAACATATTATGTTGCAGACTTTTTAGACGAGGAGTAAGGTTTGTTAGGTCGTTGCCGTGCAGCTCAGCTATGCCGTTGGAGTTGATGGACTCACTTTATCTTCCAAGCCTTCCGTTGTTACCGTATTAGATGGCCTTAAGCCATATTTATTGAAATAAGTTCTCTTTGGAGATATTCGATGTAATAAGTGTGTGATTGCTACTCTGTTATAAATCCTTGAGTACTGTGTGTGTCAGCATTACCGATCCAGGGATGACACTTAAGCACAGAGACTTGACCGTTTGAGGTTGGGTCGCTGCAAGATGGTATCAGAGCACACGCTGAGTGTAGGACACGACCACTAAGCTAAGACCATAGATCACTAGTCTCTTCTCATTTCTGACTCCTCTCCGTTTTCTACTCTTTAGGATGGCGGACGCAAGGAACAAGTTTGCACAACCGGATGAATAATCACCTTTTGGAAGGCATTTGAAGGAAGTCACTAGGTGCCTGAACATAGGAATACCAAGCTTCACCGGGACCTACAACGCCACTTCACCAGAAGAGGAGCGATGGATGATTCAAGTACAAGTTCCAGGAAGGACCTTCACGCCAGTCACTAAACCCATAGAGTTCTCCTTCGATGCACCAACCTGGAGTTTAGGAAAGAGTATGGCAGCTCACATCGCCATGGGACGCATTGGAGAAGTTTATCAAAAGGAGCTTAATGATACTATTTACCAGATCTGTGGGCGCCGAGACGAGCAATGGGAGATGATTAGCACCAGGAAGGATAGATCAATTGCAGCTTTCATCTAGGAACTAAACCAGCACATTCGACACCAGGAGAATCAGATGTGTGCAGGCATGATAGATCTGAAGAAGGCAATGACTAGGATTGCAGAACTGGAGGAAGAACTCAAGGCTAGACGTAAAGATTATGAGGAGGAAATCGTCGTACTAGTGGAGAAGAATGACGACCTGATTAAGAAGATCGGAATATTCATGGGAGACCCCACACCAGTAGAAGAAGACGAAGAACCCAAGGAGATTCGCCCGGAAGACTACATCATCATCGACGACACCGACTCTGACCTGAGCGATGATGACTTTGAAGACGAAGCTGGAGCAGATATCATGGAGTCTGCAACCGAGGAATATTTCTAGTAGACCACCGCATCAGTAGTAGTATTCCATCATGTAAATAGAGTAGCCCGAGCACTTTTGCGATAGTTAGACCGATTGTATGACTGATTGATTGATTGAGTGAAATGTTTGTGTTCGCCTCATGTGCATATGGGTAGTGCTTTCTCATTAGACCTCATTCTATTCTAATCTCTTCCCCCTAAACCCATCAGATGCCTCCTAGACGTGACCCCAGATTTGCATTCCCACCGGAGCTCACTCAGTTGATCCAGCAACAGAATACCCTGATGGAGTTGTTAGTTCAGAACCAACACAACAACAACAACAACAACAACACCACCACCAACAACAACAACAATCCACCACCACCACCACCAGTGGAAAACTTAGCCCATTTTCTGAGTTTGCAGCCGCCGGTGTTTTCCAGTAGCACCGAGCCAATAGTAGAAGATGATTGGCTCCGCAGGATTGGGAGGGAGTTAACCACTGCAGGATGTACTGATGCTGAGAAGGTGCGTTTTGCCGCACATCAGTTGGATGGACCAGCAACATCATGGTGGGATAATTGCATCGTCACCTACCCTATAGCCACGGTGACATAGGACCAATTTCAGCAAGCCTTCCGTACAACCCATGTCTCAATTGGAGCCATGAATTTGAAGAAGCGTGAGTTTCGCAACTTATGCCAGGGGAACCGTACTATAGCTCAGTATGCGGATGAGTTTAGAAAGTTATCTTGCTATGCCCCTGATGATGTGGCCACAGATGCCGCAAAGCAGGAGAAGTTTATGGAAGGGCCGAATGATGAGATGAGTATGAAGTTGATGGTGGCAACATTCACCAGCTACCAGGAGTTCGTAGATAAGGCTCTTATGATTGAAGGGAAGCAACATCAGATTGTGAGCCATAAGAGGAAGTATGGACAAGGGAGGTATAACTCAGGAGCTCAGCAGAAGCCTCGCCTAAACCCGAACTCGGGAGGACTTTCTCATAACCATGGAGGCCACACCCATAATGGAGGAAGTAACCATAATCATACTGGCCCTAGGAATGGGAATGGGAATGGAGCAAGCAACAATCAGAACCGCCCCAATCCACCCACACCCACCAAGAGAGACCTAAGCCACATTACTTGTTTCAAGTGCGGGAAGACTGGATACTATGCCACGGAGTGCCCTGAAGGGAAGATTGGAAACGGAAATGGGAGCGCTGGTAAGAAGCCCAATCCATTCAACAAAGGACAAGTGAACCACGTTAACGTGGAGGAGGTTGAAAAGCAGCCAGACGCGGTTATAGGTAAGTTTTTGGTTAAGTCATTTACCGCTCTTATTCTTTTTGATACTGGTGCATCGCATTCATACATATCAAGGGAATTCGTGGATAAGTTTAAATTACCGACCCAAACCCTTAGGACCCCTCTGTTAGTAAGTTCACATGGAGCAGAGTATATGGCTAGTCGATGTTGCGACCAGATACCCTTAACCATTGGCAACCATGTTTTTCCGTCCGACCTAATTATCTTGGAGTCACAAGGATTGGATGTGATATTAGGAATGGAATGGATGTCAAAGTACGGAGGAAACATTGACTGTGTTAGCAAGTCAATTTGTCTCACCACCCCGGAGGGAAAAAGGATCAAGTATATATCTAGGCATGCGCCAAGAAGTAGCCAAGTAAATATCCTCACGGGAGTTGTTTACGAGGAAGTGCCTGTAGTAAAGGATTACCCGGATGTTTTCCCAGATGTTCGCACATGAACACGTCACCGTGTACCCTCGACGCTGGGGGTGATGCACCGCAGCTCACGTCGAAGGAGACCTGCCGGAAGCGCGGTACGCAAGACAATCCAGCGGGCGCTTTTGAGGACCCGAAACCCCACACGCCCGGGAGGGACCGCGTCAGGGCGCGCGGCGGCTATGGGCTGCCCTAGGTCGGCCTGACCACCCCTAGGTCCTCGAGGTTCGCCGCCCTACAAACGAAGAACGAGGAAGAAGAAGATTAACATAGGAGAGAGATAAAGGTAAAGGTAAAAAGTGGTATATGATTTGATCGATTGTGTGTTGTTCAATCGGCCGTCACCCCTTACATATATATGAGGCGGCTGGACTTCCCATACAAGAAAAGGACTCAAATCACGTCCAAATCATCAAAAGTTACCCTAACTCGGACTACGAGGGCCGGAACTTCCGGTCTGGCCCGGAACTTCCGGGCTGAAATTATATCAAGTAGCCCTCTTTCACTGAATCTGAAGGCCGCATACTACTTCGGATGACAATGTTCCCAAAAGGAAAGTTGTAGATCCTGCAATGGAGAAAAACTCTTCAATTGATCACTTTTTCATCCGAGGTCATCTTGATGTCGAAATCGGCCCCGCAAATCTGCAAACAATGTTAAAATTCCAGTCTTCGGGGCGCACCGCGTGCAAACTTTCGGTTTAGTCCGGAACCTCCCCAGAAGTTTTGACCGGAACTTCTGGGGCAAACTTATGCAGCACACAGTTTTGGCTTTAACTTTTGCATATGAACTCCGATTTAGACGTTTTTATATCGAAATCGATCGTCTCGACGAGACGAAGACAATCCGTGTATAAACATTTCTCATATGAGTCCATCTTGGGGGTGTAATCATATGAATAGTGTTCTGAATATAAAATCTGAGTACTTCAAACACAACGTCGGCCGTAGAGATGAGACCGGATGGCTATGGCCCAAATATGAAAGTTTCTCCTTTTGACGATACGGAACTTTCTCACTTTGAGCCCTTCTCCATTTGAGGCCATCTTAATTAAGTTCTTGGCCGTGTCAAAATCTGGTGTCAACACATGCCCCCCTGTTTTTCGGCAAACTTGTGTGCCGAATAATAACTTGCACGATGATTTTTCTAAGGACGGTGTCAGCACTCCATCGGCCATTTTGCATGTTCTTAGGACGATAAGTATATATCGGCCATTGCTTGTTTGAACCTCTTGAGGCAAACTTGGGTGAAAACTTCTCAGCTTCTATAACAATCCGGTGATAAGGTTTCATAGACCAAAACCATCCTCTGAACCATATTGTTCTCCGTTTCGCTAGGATTTTGGAGATAATCAAGAATGAACTTCCTCCCATCCTTACTTCGCCTGCATAAAAGTTTCATCATTAGTGGCCGAAGCGGTGGGCTTCGGTTTGGCCTTACCTATATTGACAAGACCTTGCATCAGCTATTGGTAGAAATGTAATACACCATGGTTAACATAGTAGCCAGATGCTTGCTGTGCCAACTCTTTCGAATTGTCATGTCTAGATATATGAACAAATTTAAAGCAACCCAAGGTAAATCTTGCATCTAGACATACCAAAAGATAAACTATAAGTGATTCATCAAAACGTTGATAACCCTTGGATATTTGTTGCACTACTAATAACGAATCACCGGAAGCCTCAATATGTATAGCACCTACAGCAAGGCAAAGATCCAATCCGAATAACAATGCATATTTGGCTTTGATCATTTTGCAAAAATATTTTAAGCGGCATGAGGCTTCACAAAATAGCTTCATATGGAGATAAATAAACAAAACCAACACCTTGGCCATTCTTAGAAATTTAACCATCAATATATAATCTCCATGATACTAGAGAGATCAAGCAAAAAAAATTTATGCATGATGTCAATATGATGCTCAATAATAAAATCAACCATGATTTGGCCTTACGTAAGTTCTGAAAAATAACAAGCCAAAGCACACCCAATCAAAACATAAGTTCACTTTGCAATTTTGGTGAATTGGTCTATGCATAATATCCTCAATGGCATCAATTTGACAAATTCCTTTGCAAGCACTTATCTCAATCTCTACTCAAACTAAGGACGGTGTTAGAGTACCACACCGGCCGTTCTTACATATATTCTTAGGGCGATAGATAAGTATCGGCCATTACCATGAGGTCCATGTAGAATTCTTTCACCAAATCATGTATAGCCGAAATAAACAAATGAAATAGCAATCAAATATTTCAGCTCTTTGGATTAGCAAGAAAAAATGTAGCTAATAAATTGTATCGGGATTTGGTAATACCCTCTCATGATGCAGAAAATTTTGTCGCTTCCATGGATCAAAATAAATCCAGGGAGGGTAATTTATCATACTTGATGATGAATTCCATGGCAAAGGCATCAATGGTATGGTTGAAAAACATGGATGATGTGCTAACCGAAGATTTTGATGGGGTGATGCAAACCTTCAGCTTAATTGTTGCTGGTTTCCATCCTTCTCTTTCTTCACTTTTATAACACTTGTTGCAATAGAAGGTTGCACATCATTTTTTTTTTGACTGCTCCTCTTGGGAACCCATGCCATGTTCTTCTTTTTCAGCTCTTGTGCACTAAGTTTTTGTAATTCCTTCTTTCGCCAATACGATAAGCCGAGTGGGCACCCCAGCTGTGATTTTGTTTGAAGCAATGGCAATTCTTGTTTTACCTTGTGCACGGTGATCTTCTTTTCTTCAGATTTGGCACTTTGACTCTTGATAATTGGTTGCTTCGTCTCATTGCCTTTAGTATCCAATGTCAACACGTTAATTGGATCTTTTTCATTTGAGATCAAATCTGAAGTTGCACTCTTACGACCATCTCTTTTAACACGGTACACTTGTTTGACCACCTCTTTCTTCTTCTTTGAGCTCCGGACTGATTCCTTATGATTGAAACAACCTTTAACATATGACTGTTCAAATGTTGATCTTCTCGGAGATGCATAATATTGGTTAGATGGTCTAAAATAAGATGGAGAGTGTGCCCTTGTATCATACTTGTCCCATGATGGATATGGATCTACATGAGCATAGGGATGCATCCACGGCATTGGCACTGGCAGCCCAAAATAAGGATATGAATATGTTGCATTAAAATGCTCACTTTGCCAATACCGATCATCATATTTGCGCCTTGGGGGTGATCTTGGTTTCTTGGCATGATTTGGCCGATAAGCATTCTTTTCTCCACTCTTCTTTTGATATTTATCCAATAGTTCAGCGAAGGTGATTTTTGATCTCTTACACTTGCGCTTATTTTGGCCTTTGTTTTCTTTTGGTTTGCTTTCATCGATCATTGGATTTCCTTGTTTCCCCCCAGTCCTTAGTGTCTTCATTGTAGCTTCGATGGAATTCTCACCCTCAAGTTCATGTTCATTGTGATCTTCAACTACTTCTTTACTTGAAAGCTTGATCCCATCGCCTGCAGTTTTTACCTTCTCTTTAGATGGATCGGCTTGAAGTAGCCGATGCAAAAACTTTTTGCCATGAAGACCAATCGGAATAGACTGGTGATCCTTTGGTGTTTCAACAAATTTCAATCGTCCTTTCTCAATGGCCGATATAACTATTTGACGAAACATGTGGCAGTCCTCAAAATTATGCTTGGACGAATCATGCAACTTACAATACATTCGTCCTTGGATAGATGGCTTGACATGGTGATCAAGAATTCTAATGTAATTATTTTTCAACAACAAAGCAAAGATTTGATCACACATGTTTGAATTGAAGGTATACTTTTTGTTTTCTAGCCGATCTTGTTGTGAGAACGGCTTTGGAGTTAAGCAAACGAATGCTTCAGATTTGGCATCTTCCCATTCGGCTATGAATTCTCTTTCTCATACTTTTTCTGATGTCATTAAATAAGAAACTATACTAGCATCGGTTTTGCCAAAAGATTTTAACCTTGGCTTTAAATTTCTGAAATCAAAGTAGTTAGAACATACACGTCTCAATTGAGACCATGCATAAGCCAAGCATGAAGCAAGAAAAGCTACCCAATTAGATATGAACTTTAAATAAAGCAATGGGAAAAACTTTGGCTGCAGTAATAAGTCACTATCGGTCTCTTTGAATGGTACAAGATATTGGCCGATATGCTTAGTAACAATTTTATTGCTAACAAGTAAATTGCCCTTCTTCATTGGTCTTTGAAAATTACTTACTAGAATTTTTCTAATAGATGCATCAACAATAAAGTTGTGACCAAATCTAAAAATAGGTAAATTACTTGCTAGACATACTTCTTCAAATATGTTGGGAGAGCATGATGATTGCATATGATGACTAATATTGTGCTTTGCTTCTGGATGACTTCCCAACACCATGTCACAATTTTCTTCTTGATTTCGTGCATCATAAATTTGAAGATCATTGTCAATCGAACTTTGTTCGGCTACTTGTTCTTGTCCTTGAAGCTTGTCAATTTATATGGCACGAAACTCATAGGGTAGGAAGTAGGTTCCATTAAGTTCAGAAAAATCAAGCTTGGTTGTTTTGCTATGCTTGCCATGCCCTTTCTCAATAATACTTGCCTCTTTGGATTTGATGGATTCAGAATATATACTACTTGATTCGGCTTTTTCAACCGAAGCACCTTCAAGTTCCGAATCATCCTTCTTTTCATTGATACTACCCATTGGCAATGCTTCTTTTATCTGAGCCAATTCTTTTTCTATTTGTTTCTAGCGGCGAGCGGCAAAGTTGGCTTTAAGCTTTTTCTCAATTTCAGCCCACTCAGGATACGATTGCCCCCCGATGTTTTTAGATTCTTTCGGCAATGACACATGGGTGTTGCCGAAATTTTGCATGTAGGGGGTGTATAATATGATGTAGTACTAGGTGAAGGCATATGCATTGTTGTAAAACCATATTTTTGCTCACCAATTTTATCAATTGGCAAAGATTCATCTTCTTGCAAAACTCTAGCTTTTATTGCGACACAATTAGGAAATAGCCCTTTTTCATGTTGTTCAAGGCAAATAGCACTCATCCTCTTATTCTGGGCTAAACTCTTCAAGGCAGCCACCACTACCTCATCTTCTACAATATTTGGCACAACCACTCCTGTAAAATTTACATTTATTCGGCTATGACCTGAAAGGTGTGAAGCCGAATTTTGAGCATCTACAGTTGTGTATGGTGCCGAAAAATTACTAACATGAGGTGCAGCATATGACGGTTGAGAGTAACTGGCCGAATAGCTAGCAGTAGCACGGCCAATTCTCCCATCCATCGGCAAGGTTGGATTCACATATTGCAAATTAGTTGCCGATGAATTAAAAGGTGAAACACTTTCTTGTATGCTGTTGGAAATTTTAACATGAGGTGTTTCAAATTGATTAACCAAACCCATCATGTTGTTCATCGGCATATGGATTTGTGGGGTTGCCGATGCATGAGAGTTTGGATACATATTTTGTACGTTGCTAAAATCATAAGAATTTGAAGCATGAAGATTGCTTTGCATCGGCCCTTGCGCATAATTAGATGCATGATTGATAAAACTAGGGCTAGCCGATACATTATGCTCATTAGGTGATCCAGCAACAACATATGGATTATTTGCATCTAGAAAGGGGAATTGGGTATTCATATTACCTTTGTAGATTGTAGCAACTTGATGACGATCTCTTCATAGTAAGAACAGGTTGGAGACCGTTCAAAGCTTCGTCCCCAGCGGAGTCGCCAAAAAGTGTGTTCGCAGGGCCGGTCCTGAGATTTTGGGGGCCCGGGGCGAAATTACAATTTGGGGCCCTTAATAAACACATCATAGTAAAATAAATATTATATGTATATATATATATATAAAATATTAATAACACTACAATGCATTGAAAATCAGTATGTGTATCAATTAATTTATGCATATTACCTTAAAATTTTGTTTTAACATTCCTCGATGCAAAGTCACTTTTGATGGAGTCAATGTCAATCTCATCCAATAATTTCTTCTCAATCCACAATGTAGCCAAATCATTTAACCTCTTTTGAGTCATTGTTGACCTCAAATAATTCTTCAACAGTTTCACCTTTCTAATACTTCTTTCAGCCGATACAACCACCACAAGGATAGAAAACAAGATGCGATAAACAATGAAGATATTTGGATTACAATCAACTTCTCTGACATGCCCAAATATCTCCATAGCAGACATTCCGCCATCTCGCAAAGTGAATCTCATAATCTTCAATTTAGAAATAAAATCATATACCTCGACATCAAATGAACCATCAAGAGAGAATGTTTCCTTTTCCTTTCATTGCTATCTGATGCATACGTCTTGTTTCTTGGCGGCATCCTAACCCACAATCCTGAAAAGCTACGTTTGCATCAATTATTAAACGGTGCCACATACACATGGAGGAACAGAAAATCACAAATATAATATACCTAATTCTGATCTGATGGTTGAATTCGTGAGAGCGTCAGTCGGTGTGCTGTTTGCAGGCTTGCAGCGCCTGAAGTTGGGGAGCAAATGACCAAGAGTGACGATGAGGCCCCCTGAACTGAAATCATCAGTGGACTAGCTTAGGAAGAAGATGATAAGGGAATTAGGAAATAGCAACAGCCCGGCGGCAGACTTGCAGTACGGCGTGTCGGCATGCGGCGTCGGCGGCCTAGGCTGGGAGCTTGGGAAATCACGATCGCCCTCTTTTTAGGTCAAGCCATGAAGGATGGCAGATCGTTGTTTTTTTTACCTGAATGATGAAGGAAGTGATCGCTAATCAAGGCGCGCCTGTCGCTAATCCGGCCGCTGCTACTCGTTTGGCTTGCGATCCTGTTAGTGTGTGTGAAGCCTGAAAGGCCTCGCCTTTGACTATTTTTTCTGACAGGGGCCTAGCTAGCCTGCTATACCTAATACCTACATTACCTAGGTGGGGCCCCTAACTTGTGGGGGCCCGGGGTGGCCGCCCCCCCCCCCCCCCCCCCCCCCCCCCCCCCTGGCCGGCCCTGTGTGTTCGCACACGAACACGTCACCGTGTACCCTCGACGCCGGGGGTGATGCACCGCAGCTCACGTCGAAGGAGACCCGCCGGAAGCACGGTACGCAAGACAATCCGGCGGGCGCTTTTGAGGACCCGAAACCCCACACGCCCGGGAGGGACCCCGTCAGGGCGCGCGGTGGCTATGGGCTGCCCTAGGTCGGCCTGACCGCCCCTAGGGCCTCGAGGTTCGCCGCCCTGTAAACAAAGAACAAACAAAGAACGAGGAAGAAGAAGAACAAATGAGAGAGATAAAGGTAAAGGTAAAAAGTGGTATATGATTTGATCGATTGTGTGTTGTTTAATCGGCTGTCACCCCTTACGTATATATGAGGCGGCTGGACTTCCTGTACAAGAAAAGGACTCAAATCACGTCCAAATCATCAAAAGTTACCCTAACTCGGACTACGAGGGACGGAACTTCTGGGCAGAAATTATATCAAGAAACGGATGACGATGGTCCCGAAACCAAAGTTGTAGATCTTGCAATGGAGAAAAACTCTTCAGTTGATCACTTTTTCATCCGAGGTCATCTTGATGTCGAAATCGGCCCTGCAAATCTGCAAATAATGTTAAAATTCCAGTCTTCGGGGCGCACCGCGTGCAAACTTTTGGTTTAGTCCGGAACCTCCCCGGAAATTTTGCCCGGAACTTCCGGGGCAAACTTATGCAACACACCATTGTGGCTCTAAGTTTTGCATATGAACTCCAATTTAGACATTTTTTATATTGAAATCGATCGTCTCGACGAGACGAAGATAATCTGTGTAGAAACATTTCTCATATGAGTCCACCTTGGGGGTGTAATCAGCTGAATATTGTTCTGAATATAAAATCTGAGTATTTCAAACACAACTTCGACCGTAGAGATGAGACCGGATGGCTATGGCCCATATATGAAAGTTACTCCTTTTGATGATCCGGAACTTTCTCACTTTGCGCCCTTCTCCATTTCAGGCCATCTTAGTTAAGTTCTTGGCCGTGTCAAAATCTGGTGTCAACACCAGAGGAGTTACCAGGCATGCCACCGAATCGAGATATCGAGTTTTTGATAGAGCTATTGCCAGGAACAGGGCCAATATCCAAGAGGCCCTATATGATGCCCGCAAATGATCTGGAGGAGATTAAGAAACAGATCAAGGAGTTATTGGAGAAAGGATACATACGACGGAGTTCATCACCATGGGGAGCCTCAGTGCTTTTGGTTGAGAAGAAGGATAAATCCCTAAGAATGGTTGTTGATTATCGGGCATTGAATGAAGTGACAATCAAGAACAAGTACCCATTGCCGACGATCAATGATCTGTTTGACCAGCTGCAAGGAGCTAAGGTGTTTTCGAAGATCGATCTACGATCAGGATACCATCAGTTGAAGATACGAGAGAAGGATATACCAAAGACAGCCTTCACCACACGGTACGGGTTATACAAATATATGGTCATGTCATTTGGACTGATTAACGCCCCTGCCTATTTCATGAGCATGATGAACAAGGTGTTGATGGAATATTTGGATAAGTTTGTTCTGGTGTTCATTGATGATATAATGTTATATTCAAAGAATGAAGAGGAACACAAGGAGCATTTGCGTTTAGTTCTTGAGAAACTCAGGGAACATCAGTTATATGTCAAGTTCAGCAAATGCGAGTTTTGGTTGAAGGAAGTCGGATTCCTTGGACATGTTATATCAGGAGAAGGTATAGCAGTAGATCCCACCAAGGTTTAGTCAGTCACTGAATGGTTGGCACCCACTTCAGTTAGCGAGATCCGCAGTTTTCTTGGACTCGCAGGATACTACCGAAGATTCATTGAGAATTTTTCAAAGACTACAAAACCCATGACAGAATTATTGAAGAAGGAGACAAAGTTTAAATGGACGGAAGATTGCGAGGCAAGTTTCCAGGAGCTGAAGAAACGTTTGACTACAGCCCCAGTGCTGACACTGCCGGATATACGTAAGGATTTTCAAGTATATTGCGACGCCTCTTGCTTAGGACTTGGAAGTGTGCTTATGCAAGACGAAAGATTTGTTTCGTATGCCTCACGACAACTAAAACCACACGAGTTAAATTATGCCACGCATGATTTGGAGCTAGCAGCCGTAGTGCATGCGTTGAAGACTTGGAGACATTACCTTATTGTAAACCATTGCGATGTGTACACGGATCATAAGAGTTTGAGCCTTATAAAGGATTATGACATGAAGCTTCATTATCATCGAGGAAAGGCCAATGTCGTAGCAGACGCTTTGAGCCGGAAGAGCTATGCTAATACCCTAATAAGCATGGGATTGCTGAAGGAGTTAGCAGAGGATCTCCGGGAACTTCGATTGGAGATGCAGTCTACATTTTTGGGAAAGATTCGAGAAGATCAGAAGGATGACAAAGAGATTGTCGAGATAAAAGAGAAAATGAGTGAAGGAAAGGCCAAAGGTTTTCTTGAGGATGAGCACGACACCTTATGGTTCGAGGACCGTGTTTATGTGCCCAATAATGCACCGAGTAGGAAGTTAATGCTTCAGGAGGCTCATGACTCACCATACTCAATACACCCTGGAAACACCAAGATGTATTTGGATTTGAAGGAACGTTTTTGGTGGACAGGGATGAAGAAGGATATCGCCGAGTATGTGGCCATATGTGATGTATGTCAGAGAGTGAAGGCAGAGCATCAAAAGCCAGCAGGATTATTACAGCCTATGCCGATACCCGAATGGAAGTGGGATAAACTTGGCTTGGATTTTATCACCGGATTGCCTAGGACCAAATCAGGATATGATTCTATATGGGTAGTAGTTGACTGATTGACCAAAGTGGCACACTTTATCCCAGTGAAAACAACTTATACTAGTGCAAAGTTCGCCAAGATATATATGACCAGGATCGTATGTCTGCATGGAGTTCCGAGGACCATCGTATCGGATAGAGGAACAGAGTTTACTTCAAAGTTTTGGCATCAGCTGCACCAGACTTTGGGAACGAGATTGGAGTTCAGTACAGCATTTCACCTGCAGACGGATGGACAGACCGAGAGAGTCAATCAGATTCTGGAGGACATGTTGAGAGCCTGTGCGCTAGATTATGGATCTAGTTGGTATGACAATCTGCCTTACGCAGAGTTCTCATACAACAATAGTTACCAAGCCAGTTTGAAGATGGCACCATTTGAAGCCCTGTATGGAAGAAGGTGCAGGACACCATTGATGTGGGATGAAGTCGGAGACCAACAGTTGTTTGGACCAGACTTGATCAAAGAGTTTGAGGAGAAGGTTAAACTGATCTGGGATAGACTGAAGATAGCTCAGTCCAGACAGAAGAGTTATGCAGACTCAAAACGCAAGGAGGTAACCTATGAAATTGGAGAATGAGCATATCTGCGAATATATCCTCTGCGAGGAGTGAAACGTTTTGGAGTTAAGGGAAAGTTAGCCCCAAGATTTGTAGGACCGTATCATGTTTTGGAACGAATAGGAGAAGTTGCCTACAAGTTGGAGTTACCTGAAGGACTGTCAGGAGTTCACGATGTGTTTCATGTTTCCCAGTTGAAGAATTGCCATGCTGAGATGGCTGACATACCACTAAGAGATACCGTACCCTTGGAGGCGATTTAGTTGGATAAGGACCTGACTTATGAGGAGAAGCCAGTCAAGATTTTGGAGTTTGCCAGTCGACTCACCCGCAGCAAGGTCATCAAGTTCTGCAAAGTTCAATGGAGCCACCATACCTAGGACGAAGCCACATGGGAAAATATTAAAATAAATATTTGCTTTTATTTGGATTTTATTGCAATTTTGTTTGCATTAGAAAAAAATTGCACGTTTTCAAAATTTCATTTTAGGGCCAAGAAAATGTTCATCTCGTTCAAAATATTTTATTTAGACGGAGAAAATTTGTTTTGGCATTTTTAGAATTTTATTTTATTTTCTAGGATTTTTTTAGTTTCGGCGGAATTATTTAAAAAACGCGCCAAGGGCTAACTGGGCCGAAGCCCAGCCGCCATTCCCACCTCCCCGCGCCGCCGTCTCCTAATGGGAGACCGCCGCCGCCGCGCCGCCGAACCGGAGTCCGGCTCGGACTCTGCTTCCCCCGCGCCGTGCCCCCTCCCGCAAGGCACCGCCCCCTCTCCTCAAAAGCCGCGCCCCGCCGCCCTTGGAGCCGCCCACCCCGCCGCCGCGAGTCGTCGTGCCACCCGTCGCCCGCTGCCGCGTCGCCTCGCCGCCCTTTGCCCGCTGCCGCGCCGCCCTCGCTGCGAGCCGCCACCACCGCCGCCCCGCGTTGCGCCGCCGTGCCGGAGCCGCCGCCGTGCCGGACCTCGCTGGCGGTATAGCGCCGTTCGGTTTTTTTAGAAAACCAGTTCGGTTTTCGTTAGAAAACCTAAGTCGTTTTTTTCGGTTCGCCGTTTTTTTGGTTTTTTTGTTTAGTGGACGTTCGTCCGGACATTCGTTTTAATGAACGGTTTTCGCTCGTTAGTTACAGATAACAAACGCTCGTTCGTTAGCCTGTTCGTCAGTTTTCTTTTATCGGATTAATCCACGATTATATCTGATCGCGAGTTCTGATCCGATTTTCGTTCTAGTTTATCTTTTCACTCGTTAGTCGGAATCAGGCGATTCAAGCGCCTAGACCTTCGTCTCGAGACCCTCTTTTCGTCTAACCAACTTGCACAAGTTTTTGCTACTATGAAATTTGACCTTGGTCCAGATTAGTAAACGGATCTTGTTTCTTTCTCTGTTTGAGTTTCGTTGCTCCGTTCGATTTGAATCTTTTTGCAAACCGGAGTTCTTAAGTTGAACTTTCTGGTTAGATCTTCTTTTCTGTGATTTACCCGTGTTTCTTAGCTTGATTGCTTATGTATGCTATTGTTTGTTTGCGATAGAATTTTCGGAGTGCGAAGCGTGTTATTTGGAGTCTCTAGGTTACGCGGATCATCAGGAAGGCAAGTAACACTTTGATCATACCCCTTTATCACCAAGTTTTTATGCATTAGTTCCAATCCTCAAATATTGCATGGTTAGGATGTCATTAACATGTGGGTTGGGAAGTAGTTGATGAGGTAGAACCTATTACCCTGTTACATTCAAACCTTTGGGAGTTACTTCTACGCGTTGCTTATATTGGTATGCTATGCTCGTAGACGTGGTTTAGGTGAGTGAAATCCATGACAGATGTGAGATTGATAAGTAATGGTTCAACTTAAGGTGGCAACTTAAATACACATCTGGGTGGATTGAGGAACCTGGAGTACCAGTGTTGCCTGTATTTTCTGGAAATCCCGGAGTACCCGTGTGATCTTCCTATGGACCGCCACCCTGGCTCAAAGGGAACTGAGATGATTCATGCTAGAAACTTCCGTGTGCAGCCACAAGCTATTATGGGCTCTAGCATAGTTGAGTAAGTTATGTGAAGCTCTTGAAGAGGTGGATCAGCAGGTAGTGGGATTGTAGGTTTGGTATGGTCTGCCCGGAGTAGAGAGTTAATGTTTCCAAAAGACTGTGTCTCGGTCATCCGTTTCTCAAACACCATGTAGTGCGAGAAATCCAATGGAGGAGATCGAGTCTTGCAGGGAAAAGTGCGCAAACCTCTGCAGAGTGTATAAACTAATCATGGTTAGCCGTCTTCCCAGTTATGGACAAATTTTGAGTATCTAGTACTTGGAGTATCTTAAGTATCTCATCACTTTTAACTTAATATTGTTGGGTTGTTAATTACTTTAATTGGGATTGAGTTGGAGGAACCTTCTCAATGATGTTTCAACTACCATGATAGTTAAAATAAAATCTATTCCTTTGTTGTAGGAAAAAATTGGCTTTTTGCAAAACTATAACCATAGAGCTTTCCACCAGCCAAATATGCATATAGTGATAGTATTATTCTATTCTTGGTCTACTGTGTTATTTTGCCAGCATATTCCATGTGCTGACCCATTTTCGGGCTGCAATGTATTATGTTGCAAACTTTTCAGACGAGGAGTAAGGTTCGTTAGGTCGTTGCCATACAGCTCAGCTATGCCGTTGGAGTTGATGGACTCAGTTTATCTTCCAAGCCTTCCGCTGTTACCGTATTAGATGGCCTTAAGCCATATTTATTGAAATAAGTTCTCTTTGGAGATATTCGATGTAATGAGTGTGTGATGGCCACTCTGTTATAAATCCTCGAGTATTGTGTGTGTCAGCATTACCGATCCAGGTATGACACTGAAGCACAAAGACTTGACCGTTTGAGGTCAGGTTGCTACATCTGTTCATCGGGAGGGGTCTGGCGTACCACAAAACGGAGAAAACGGACTTCTCTTGGACTTCCTATGGTCGATATGGGGTCCTGTTGATCGGCTACTGTTCAAGTAGCTGGTGGAGCCTCCACCGCTCCACCACCAGCTACTGTTCAACCAGCCTTCTCCACGGGGTCCTGTTCAACCACCTCTCCACCGGCTACTATTCATCCAGCCCTCCACGGGCTACTATTCAACCAGCCCTCCACGGGGTCATGCTATTCATCCAGCCCTCCATGGGGTCCCGTTCATCCCCCCCCAACCGGCTCGATTGATCGGGTTACTATTCATCCAGCGGCAACGACCTCTACTACCACGAGGTCTTGTTCATCCACCCCTCACCACGAACTGTTCATCCAACCCCCCAACAACACTCATTTTTCATCCAGAGGCAGCAGGTTCGATCGGCTTCTGTTAGCAGCAGTAGCGAAGTAATCGCTTGATCGGGTTCAGTTAACAGCCATCGATCGATCGCTCGGGTTCAGTAACGCGTAGCCTGCAATGCAACCTCTCGGTTTCAGGAGGAGAACGCCTCGCTCGGGTTCAGTTAGAGACCAATGCCTCACACCCATGCGCGTATGTGTACGAGAGAAACGCGCATCGCTCTGCCCCGACCACCCACCGTAACCGGGAACTCCCTGATATTTTCCTCGCCCTCGCTTCGACCACGGTTTCTTCCGTCATGGATGGCCCAAAGAATGTCATGCAGCTGCGTCTCCGGCCCGCCCAGGATGAAAAGCCCATTTTCTGTCAAGATTTTTTGTCATATAAGTAGGAGCCCACCACATCTATGATGATACCGGGTTTTGTCACAATTATCGTCATAGAAGTTTCATAAGCATGACAGAGTAATTTTTCGTTCAGCCCAAAATGTCATGGATGTGTCTTTTTTTGTAGTGGAGGCCGCTCCTTCCGGAGGTCTTGGTGTCGTCCGCCTCGTGAGGCTCAGCCCCTCGTGAGGGTCATGGGTTGTTGATGATGAAGGTGGGCCATACTACACCATTGATGGAGCAACGTCGTGGGCCACGGGCAGGCAAGTCTAGGTACCCCCGTTCCCAGAAAGACGACAGTAGCCCCTGGGCCCAAGGCGCGCTTGGACTTGGCTTCGAGGCGAAGCCAAGGGGCATGGGCGGAGCGCCGCGGGCCCTAACCGCCTGCGGCCCCGGTCGACGCATGGCGCTTGATGGGACATAGGCGTCTCCGCTTCCCCACGCAGCCTCGATAACCGCTAGACTTGACGGGTGCTTGTTGCGAGTGCAGCGTTGCCATCATTGCCACTGTGTTCGCCCTTTCCCCCCCTCTTTCCTGCGAACTTGCGACTCTTCTCCCAGATTCGGCGCCGATACCAATCCTCCCTTGAGGCCATGGCCCCAAGGTCGAATAAGAAAGGAAAGGCCTGCACTCCCGCCAAATCTTGGCCAGACTTGGAGCCCACCCTTGATTGGTTGACGGTGATCAATCGGGAGGGGCTTGACAAGGTCCGGCCGGCCCTTGCCACCGATTCCAATGAGTGGAAGGCGACGGCGGACTGGCCTGCTTCCCAGGATATGATCGACATGGAGGCCACCAAGATCCCCATCCATCTTCATGCTCTTCTGGCCAGCCTTGTCCCTCCTTTCTCTGATTTCTTCAATGCCACACTCTCGCACTACCAGATCCAAGCACTACATCTAGACCCTCGGTTCATCATCCTCCTTGCTGTCTTCGCCTTCCTGTGCGAGGCTATAATGGGGATTGCCCCGTCCGTCGCCTTGTTTCGCCACTTCTTCTCGCTCCACTTGGTCGACAACCGCTAATGCTCTGGATGTGTGGCATTCCAGGAAAAGGCGGTGATAGCTAGCTAAGGCATCAACTTCATGCTCCGCCCGAGTGCAAAGGGATTCCGGAAGCAGTGGATGTACGTGGATGTCGGCATGCTCAGCCCCCTGCTCCTTCTCCCGCGGGTGCCGGCGGAACCTAGCTCCAGTTGGGGGCACATGAAGCTTACCGACCGCCAGCTCTCCCGCGTCTGGTCTAGGTTGGCCAAGCTGAAGAAGGTCGGGATGACGGCGCCGATGGTGGTGAAGGAGTTCATTCGGTGGTGCATCGCCCCGCTCTAGCGCCATTCTCGCCCAATGCGGGACTTCACCAGCACCAAGGACCCCATGAGGCTCCAGGTGCCTTCACTTCACTCCAAGACGCTGCGCACAATGCTTGAGCTCCAGATGGGCGACCCAGCGCCTGCCGCGCTTTCGTAGGATGGTTTCCTCTTGTACCATTGTTCGAACAAAGAGTACTTCGCGAGGCAGGTGCCTCTCTTCGACGAGTGGGGGCTTCGCCCGGCGGGCCTTGAAGGGCCTCACGAGAACCCCATCTTTTTGTGGCTCCCGTGCATGTCCACCCTATGGCGCGCGCCCCGGATGAGGATGCAGGGGGGGGGGGGCGAACGCCATCGGGTACTTGCTACCTCTTGACCATGCGTTGGTTTTCCATTGAAGAGGAAAGGGTGATGCAACAAAGTAGCGTAAGTATTTCCCTCAGTTTATGAGAACCAAGGTATCAATCCAGTAGGAGATAACACGCAAGTCACCTAGTACCTGCACAAACATTCAAGAACCTCGCAACCAACACGATAAAGGGGTTGTCAATCCCTTCACGGTCACTAGCGAAAGTGAGATCTGATAAAGACAGTAAGATAAATATTTTTGGTATTTTTGTTGTATATATTGGAAAGTAAAGATTGTAAAAGATTAAATGAGATGCGATAATAAAAGAGATGCAACATAATAAGAAAGAGACCCAGGGGCATAGGTTTCACTAGTGGCTTCTCTCATGATAGCATGTATTACGGTGGGTGAACAATTTACTGCCGAGCAATTGATAAAAGAGCACATAATTATGAGAATATCTAGGCAATGATTATGAACATAGGAATCACGTCCGTGTTAAGTAGAACGAAACGATTCTGCATCTACTACTATTACTCCACACATCGACCGCTATCCAGCATGCATCTAGACTATTAAGTTCATAAGAACAGAGTAATGCTTTAGGCAAGACGACATGATGTAGAGGGATAAACTCAAGCAATATGATATAAACCCCATCTTTTTATCCTTGATGGCAATAATACAATAAATGCCTTGCTGCCCCTACTGTCACTGGGAAAGGACACCCCAAGAATGAACCCAAAGCTAAGCACTTCTCCCATTGCAAGAAAGATCAACCTAGTAGGCCAAACTAAACCGATAATTTGAAGAGACATTCAAAGATAAAAAATCATGCATATAAGAATTCAGAAAAGAACCAAATATTATTCATAGATAAACTTGATCATAAATCCACAATTCATATGATCTCGGCAAACACATCGCAAAAAGTATTACATCGAATAGATCTCCAAGAACATCGAGGAGAACTTTGTATTGAGAACCAAAGAGAGAGAAGAAGCCATTTAGCTAATAATTATGGACCCGAAGGTCCGTGGTAAAATACTCACACATCATCGGAGAGGCTATGGTGTTGATGTAGAAGCCCTCCATGATCGAATCCCCCTCTGGCAGATCGCCAAAAAATGCCCCAGATGGGATCTCACGGGTACAGAAGGTTGCGGCGGTGGAAAAGTGGTTTCGTGGCTCCCCCTGATGTTTTTAGGGTATAAGAGTATATATAGGCGAAAGAAGTGCGTCGGTTTAGCTCTGTGGGGCCCACGAGGGTGGGGCGTGCCTACCCCCCTGGGCGCGCCCTCCTATCTCGTGGAAGCTTCGCGGAGTTCTAGACTTCCACTCCAAGTCTCCTGATTTGCGTTTGTTCCTGTTGGGGAACATAGTAATTTCAAAAAAATTCCAACGCACACGCAAGATCATGATGATGCATAGCAACGGGAGGGGAGAGTGTTGTCTACGTACCCTCGTAGACCGTTCGCGGAAGCGTTATATCAACGCGGTTGATGTAATTGTACGTCTTCATGTCCGACTGATCCAAGTACCGAAAGCACGGCACCTCCGAGTTCTGCACATGTTCGGCTCGGTGACGTCCTCGCCTTCTCGATCCAGCAAGAGGGGCGAAGTAGTAGATGAGTTCCGGCAGCACGACGGCGTGGTGATGGTGTTGGTGAAGAACAATCTCCGCACGGCTTCGCCTAAGCACTACGAAAACTGTGACGGAGGATAAACTAGAGGGGACGGGGTTGCCGGCACATGGCTTGGTGTTTCTTGATGTCTCTTTGCTGCTAGCCCTGCCCCTCTATTTATATGTTGAGCCCTGGGGTCGATACTTGGAGCAAAAGCCTCCTCAAAGTCGATTTTGCCCAAAAGGCAAGAGTTCTTCTCGGACTCCAGGGCCAGACGCCATGGTTCCCGGCGTCTGGACCCAGACACCACGGACCCTGGCGTCTGGCCCTGGACTGCGCAAAACTTCCTTTTGCGCTTTCCAAAAACCTTGTGGGCTTTCCCCTTTGGCCCAAATAAAGTGTTCTCGTACCCAAACATTTCGGGAAACATCCGGAACCCCTTCCGGTGATTTCCGGAACCCTTACGGTGACCAAACACTATTATCCCATATATCAAACTTTATCTCCGGACCATTCCGGAGTTCCTCGTCATGTCTGTGATCTCATCCCGGACTCCGAACAACATTCGGTCATCAACATACATAACTCATATAGTACTATATCGTCAACGAACTTTAAGCGTGGGGACCCTACGGGTTCGAGAACTATGTACACATGACCGAGACACCTCTCTGGTCAATAACCAATAGCGGGACCTGGATGCCCATATTGGCTCCTACATATTTTATAAAGATCTTTATCTGTCAGACCGCATAACAACATACGTTGTTCCCTTTGTCATCAGTATCTTACTTCCCTGAGATTCGATCGTCGGTATCTCAATACCTAGTTCAATCTCGTTACCGGCAAGTCTCTTTACTCGTTCCGTAATACATCATCCTGCAACTAACTCATTAGTTGAAATGCTTGCAAGGCTTATAGTGATGTGCATTACCGAGTGGGCCCAAAGATACCTCTCCGACAATCGGAGTGACAAATCCTAATCTCGAAATACGCCAACCCAACAAGTACCTTTGGAGACACCTGTAGAGCACCTTTATAATCACCCAGGTACGTTGTGACATTTGGTGGCACACAAAGTGTTCCTCTGATAAACGGGAGTTGCATAATCTCATAGTCATAGGAACATGTATAAGTCATGAAGAAAGCAACAGCAACAAACTAAATGATAAAGTGCTAAGCTAAAGGAATGGGTCAAGTCAATCACATCATTCTCCTAATGATGTGATCCCATTAATCAAATGACAACTCATGTCTATGGTTAGGAAACTTAACCATCTTTGATCAACGAGCTAGTCAAGTAGAGGCATACTAGTGACACTCTGTTTGTCTATGTATTCACACATGTATTATGTTTCCGATTAATACAATTCTAGCATGAATAATAAACATTTATCATGAAATAAGGAAATAAATAATAACTTTATTATTGCCTCTAGGGCATATTTCCTTCAGTCTCCCACTTGCACTAGAGTCAATAATCTAGATTACATAGTAATGATTCTAACACCCATGGAGCCTTGGTGCTGATCATGTTTTGCTCGTGGAAGAGGCTTAGTCAATGGGTCTGCAACATTCAGAACCGTATGTATCTTGCAAATTTCTATGTCTCCCACCTAGACTAAATCCCGAATGGAATTGAAGCATCTCTTGATGTGCTTGGTTCTCTCGTGAAATCTGGATTCCTTGGCCAAGGCAATTGCACCAGTATTGTCACAAAAGATTTTCATTGGACCCGATGCACTAGGTATGACACCTAGATTGGATATGAACTCCTTCATCCAGACTCCTTCATTTGCTGCTTCCGAAGCAGCTATGTACTCCGCTTCACACGTAGATCCCGCCACGACGATTTGTTTAGAACTTCACCAACTGACAGATCCACCGTTTAATATAAACACGTATCCAGTTTGCGATTTAGAATCGTCCCAATCAGTGTCAAAGCTTGCGTCAATGTAACCATTTACGATGAGCTCTTTGTCACCTCCATAAATGAGAAACATATCCTTAGTCCTTTTCAGGTATTTCAGGATGTTCTTAACCGTTGTCTAGTGATCCACTCCTAGATTACTTTGGTACCTCCCTGCTAGACTTATAGCAAGGCACACATCAGGTCTGGTACACATCATTGTATACATGATAGAGCCTATGGCTGAAGCATAGGGAAAATCTTTCATCCTCTCTCTATCTTCTGCAGTGGTCGGGCATTGAGTCTTACTCAACTTCACACCTTGTAACACGGGCAACAACCCTTTCTTTGCTTGATCCATTTTGAACTTTTTCAAAACTTTGTCAAGGTATGTGCTTTGTGAAAGTCCAATTAAGCGTCTTGATCTATCTCTATAGATCTTGATGCCCAATATGTAAGCAGCTTCACTGAGGTCTTTCATAGAAAAACTTTTATTCAAGTATCCCTTTATGCTATCTAGAAATTCTATATCATTTCCAATTAGTAATATGTCATCCACATATAATATCAGAAATGCTACAGAGCTCCCACAATCTTTCTTGTAAATACATGCTTCTCCAAAAGTCTGTACAAAACCAAATGCTTTGATCACACTATCAAAGCGTTTATTCCAACTCCGAGAGGCTTGCACCAGTCGATAAATGGATCGCTGGAGCTTGCACACTTTGTTAGCTCCCTTTGGATCGACAAAACCTTTTGGTTGCATCATATACAACTCTTGTTCCATAAATCAATTCAGGAATGCAGTTTTGACATCCATCTGCCAAATTTCATAATCATAAAATGCGGCAATTCCTAACATGATTAGGACAGACTTAAGCATCGCTATGGGTGAGAAGGTCTCATCGTAGTCAATCCCTTGAACTTGTCGAAAACCTTTCGCAACAAGTCGAGCTTTGTAGACAACAATATTACCGTCAGCGTCAGTCTTCTTCTTGAAGATCCATTTATTCTCAATTGCTTGCCGATCAACGGGCAAGTCAACCAGAGTCCACACTTTGTTCTCACACATGGATCCCATCTCAGATTTCATGGCTTCAAGCCATTTTGCGGAATCTGGGCTCACCGTCGCTTCTTCATAGTTCAGAGGTTCATCATGATCCAGTAGCATGACTTCCAGAATAGGATTACCGTACCACTCTAATGCGGATCTTACTTTGGTTGATCTACGAGGTTCAGTAATAACTTGATCTGAAGTTCCATGATCATCATCATTAACTTCCTCACTAATTGGTGTAGGTGTCACAGAAACTGGTTTCTGTGATGAACTACTTTCCAATAAGGGAGCAGGTACAGTTACCTCATCAAGTTCTACTTTCCTCCCACTCACTTCTTTCGAGAGAAACTCCTTCTCTAGAAAGGATCCATTCTTAGCAACGAATGTCTTGCCTTCGGATCTATGATAGAAGGTGTACCCAACAGTCTCCTTTGGGTATCCTATGAAGACACATTTCTTTGATTTGGGTTCGAGCCTATCAGGTTGAAGCTTTTTCACATAAGCATCGCAGCCCCAAACTTTAAGAAACGACAACTTTGGTTTCTTGCCAAACCACAGTTCATAAGGCGTCGTCTCAACGGATTTTGATGGTTCCCTATTTAACGTGAATGCGGCCGTCTCTAAAGCATAACCCCAAAACGACAACGGTAAATCAGTAAGAGACATCATAGATCGCACCATATCTAGTAAGGTATGATTACGATGTTTGGACACACCATTACGCTGTGGTGTTTCGGGTGGCGTGAGTTGCAAAACTATTCCGCTTTGTTTCCAATGTAGACCAAACTCGTAACTCAAATATTCTCCTCCACGATCAGATCGTAGAAATTTTATTTTCTTGTTACGATGATTTTCAACTTCACTCTGGAATTCTTTGAACTTTTCAAATGTTTCAGATTTATGTTTCATTAAGTAGATATACCCATATCTGCTTGAATCATCTGTGAAGGTGAGAAAATAACGATATCCACCACGAGCCTCAACATTCATCGGACCACATACATCTGTATGTATGATTTCCAACAAATCTGTTGCTCTCTCCATAGTATCGGAGAACGGCGTTTTAGTCATCTTGCCCATGAGGCACGGTTCGCAAGTACCAAGTGATTCATAATCAAGTGGTTCCAAAAGTCCATCAGTATGGAGTTTCTTCATGCGCTTTACGTCGATATGACCTAAACCATAGTGCCACAAATAAGTTGCACTATCATTATCAACTCTACATCTTTCGGCTTCAACATTATGAATATGTGTATCACTACTATCGAGATTCATCAAAAATAGACCACTCTTCAAGGGTGCATGACCATAAAAGATATTACTCATATAAATAGAACAACCATTATTCTTTGATTTAGATGAATAACCGTCTCGCATCAAACAAGATCCATATATAATGTTCATGCTCAACGCTGGCACCAAATAACAATTATTTAGTTCTAATACTAATCCCGAATGTAGATGTAGAGGTAGCGTGCCGACTGCGATCACATCGACTTTGGAACCATTTCCCACGCGCATCATCACCTCGTCCTTGGCCAGTGTTCGCTTAATCCGTAGTCCCTGTTTCGAGTTGCAAATATTAGCAACGGAACCAGTATCAAATACCGAGGTGCTACTGCGAGCTCTAGTAAGGTACACATCAATAACATGTATATCACATATACCTTTGTTCACCTTGCCATCCTTCTTATCCGCCAAATACTTGGGGCAGTTCTGCTTCCAGTGACCAGTCTGCTTGCAGTAGAAGCACTCAGTTTCAGGCTTAGGTCCAGACTTGGGTTTCTTCTCCTGAGCAGCAACTTGTTTGTTGTTCTTCTTGAAGTTCCCCTTCTTCTTCCCTTTGCCCTTTTTCTTGAAACTGACGGTCTTATTGACCATCAACACTTGATGCTCCTTTTTGATTTCTACCTCTGCAGCTTTTAGCGTTGCGAAGAGCTCGGGAATCGTCTTATCCATCCCTTGCATGTTATAGTTCATCACAAATCTCTTGTAGCTTGGTGGCAGTGATTGAAGAACTCTATCAATGACACTATCAATAGGAAGATTAACTCCGAGTTGAGTCAAGTGATTATGATACCCAGACATTTTGAGTATATGTTCACTGACAGAACTATTCTCCACCATCTTGCAGCTATAGAACTTATTGGAGACTTCATATCTCTCAATATGGGCATTTGCTTGAAATATTAACTTCAACTCCTGGAACATCTCATATGCTCCATGACGTTCAAAACGTCGTTGAAGACCCGGTTCTAAGCCGTAAAGCATGGCACACTGAACTATCGAGTAGTCATCAGCTTTGCTCTGCCAGACGTTCAGAACATCTGGTGTTGCTCCTGCAGCAGGCTTGGCACATAGCGGTCCTTCTAGGACGTAATTCTTTTGTGCAGCAATGAGGATAATCCTCAAGTTACGGACCCAGTCCGTGTAATTGCCCCCATCATCTTTCAACTTTGCTTTCTCAAGGAACGCATTAAAATTCAACGTAACAACAGCATGGGCCATCTATCTACAATCAACATAGACAAGCAAAATACTATCAGGTACTAAGTTCATGATAAATTTAAGTTCAATTAATCATATTACTTAAGAACTCCCACTTAGAAAGACATCCCTCTAATCTTCTAAGTGATCACGTGATCCAAATCAACTAAACCATAACCGATCAACACATGAAATGGAGTAGCTTTCAATGGTGAACATCAATATGTTGATCATATCTACTATATGATTCACGCTCGACCTTTCGGTCTCAGTGTTCCGAGGCCATATCTGCATATGCTAGGCTCGTCAAGTTTAACCTGAGTATTCTGCTTGTGCAAAAACTGGCTTGCACCCGTTGTAGATGGACGTAGAGCTTATCACACCCGATCATCACGTAGTGTCTGGGCACGACGAACTTTGGCAACGGTGCATACTCAGGGAGAACACTTTTATCTTGAAATTTAGTGAGAGATCATCTTATAATGCTACCGTCGATCAAAGCAAGATAAGATGAATAAAAGATAAACATCACATGCAATCAATATAAGTGATATGATATGGCCATCATCATCTTGTACTAGTGATCTCCATCTCCGAAGTACCGTCATGATCACCATCGTCACCGGCGCGACACCTTGATCTCCATCGTAGCATCATTGTCATCTCGCCAATCTTATGCTTCCACGACTATCGCTACCACTTAGTGATAAAGTAAAGCATTACAGCGTGATTGCATTGCATACAATAAAGCGAAAACCATATGGCTCCTGCCAGTTGCCAATAACTCGGTTACAAAACATGATCATCTCATACAATAAAATTTAGCATCATGTCTTGACCATATCACATCACAGCATGCCCTAGAAAAACAAGATAGACGTCCTCTACTTTGTTGTTGCAAGTTTTACGTGGCTGCTACGGGCTTAGCAAGAACCGTTCTTACCTACGCATCAAAACCACAACGATAGTTTGTCAATTTGGTGATGTTTTAACCTTCGCAAGGACCGGGCGTAGCCACACTCAATTCAACTAAAGTTAGAGAAACTGACACCCACCAGCCACCTGTGTGCAAAGCACGTCGTTAGAACCAGTCTCGCGTAAGCGTACGCGTAATCTCGGTCCGGGCCGCTTCATCCAACAATACCGCCGAACCAAAGTATGACATGCTGGTAAGTAGTATGACTTATATTGCCCACAACTCACTTGTGTTCTACTCGTGCATATGACATCAACGCAGAAAACCTGGCTCTGGTACCACTCTTGGGGAACGTAGTAATTTCAAAAAAATTCCTACGCACACGCAAGATCATGGTGATGCATAGCAACAAGAGGGGAGAGTGTTGTCTATGTACCCTCGTAGACCATTCGCGGAAGCGTTATATCAACGCGGTTGATGTAGTCGTACGTCTTCACGTCCGACCAATCCAAGTACAGAAAGCACGGCACCTCCGAGTTCTGCACACGTTTGGCTCGGTGATGTCCTCGCCTTCTCGATCCAGCAAGAGGGGCGAAGTAGTAGATGAGTTCCGGCAGCACGACGGCGTGGTGACGGTGTTGGTGAAGAACAATCTCTGCACGGCTTCGCCTAAGCACTACGAAAACTATGACAGAGGATAAACTAGAGGGGACGAGGTTGCCGGCACACGGTTTGGTGTTTCTTGATGTCTCTTTGGTGCTAGCCCTGCCCCTTTATTTATATGTTGAGCCCTGGGGTCGAAACTTGGAGCAAAAGCCTCCTCAAAGTCGGTTTTGCCCGAAAGGCAAGAGTCCTTCTTGGACTCCAGGGCCAGACGCCAGGGTTCCCGGCGTCTGGACCTAGACGCCAGGGACCCTGGCGTCTGGCCCTGGACTCCGCAAAACTTCCTTTTGCGCTTTCCAAAAACCTTGTGGGCTTTCCCCTTTGGCCCAAATAAAGTGTTCTCGTACCCAAACATTTCGGGAAACATCCGGAACCCCTTCCGGTGATTTCTGGAACCCTTACGGTGACCAAACACTATTATCCCATATATCAAAGATTACCTCCGGATCATTCCGGAGTTCCTCGTCATGTCCGTGATCTCATCCCGGACTATGAACAACATTCGGTCATCAACATACATAACTCATATAGTACTATTTCGTCAACGAACGTTAAGCGTGCGGACCCTACGGGTTCGAGAACTATGTAGACATGACCGAGACACCTCTCTAGTTAATAACCAATAGCGGGACCTGGATGCGCATATTGGCTCCTACATATTCTACAAAGATCTTTATCGGTCAGACCGCATAACAACATACGTTGTTCCCTTTGTCATCGGTATGTTACTTGCCCGAGATTCGATCGTCGGTATCTCAATACCTAGTTCAATCTCGTTACCGGCAAGTCTCTTTACTCGTTCCATAATACATCATCCCGCAACTAACTCATTAGTTGCAATGTTTGCAAGGCTTATAGTGATGTGCATTACCGAGTGGGCCCATAGATACCTCTCCGACAATCGGAGTGACAAATCCTAATCTCGAAATATGCCAACCCAACAAGTACCTTTGGAGACACCTGTAGAGCACCTTTATAATCACCCAGTTACGTTGTGACGTTTGGTGGCACACAAAGTGTTCCTCCTGTAAACGGGAGTTGCATAATCTCATAGTCATAGGAACATGTATAAGTCATGAAGAAAGCAATAGAAACAAACTAAACGATCAAGTGCTAAGCTAACGGAATGGGTCAAGTCAATCACATCATTCTCATAATGATGTGATCCCGTTAATCAAATGACAACTCATGTCTATGGTTAGGAAACTTAACCATCTTTGATCAACGAGCTAGTCAAGTAGAGGCATACTAGTGACACTCTGTTTGTCTATGTATTCACACATGTATTATGTTTCCGGTTAATACAATTCTAGCATGAATAATAAACATTTATCATGAAATAAGGAAATAAATAATAACTTTATTATTGCCTCTAGGGCATATTTCCTTCAGTTCCAAGAAAGATCCTCGTGAAGGTTTTGTTCCATTTGGATTCCGTTTGATATTCCTTTTCTGCGAAACACTGAAATAGACAAGAAAACAGATTAATAGGTTAGTCCAGAAAATAATATAAAAGTGCATATTAAAGCCCATTAAACTCCAAAACAGATAATATAATAGCATGGAACAATCAAAAATTATAGATACGTTGGAGACGTATCAAGCATCCCCAAGCTTAGTTCATGTTCGTCCTCGAGTAGGTAAATGATATAAAATAGAATTTTTGATGTGGAATGTTACCTATCATAATTTTCAATTTTATTTTATTTTTTGTGGCATGAATTTTCTGATCCAAAATTTTCAAGACAAAAGTTTAATATTGACATAAAAATAATAATAATTCACACATACTAACCAAGCAATTATGTCTTCTCAAAATAACACAGTGAAAGAAAGCTCATCCCTACAAAATCATATAGTTTGGCTATGCTTCATCTCCATCACACAAAATGCTCCCATCATGCACAACCCCGATAACAAGCCAAGCAATTGTTTCATATTTAGCCTTTTCAAACTTTTTCAACTTTCACGCAATATATGAGCGTGAGCCATGGACATAACAGTATAGGTGCAATAGAATGGTGGTTGTGGAGAAGACAAAAAGGAGGAAGATAGTCTCACATCAACTAGGCGTATCAATGGGCTATGGAGATGCCCATCAATAGATATCAATGTGAGTGAGTAGGGATTGGCATGCAACAGATGCACTAGAGCTATAAGTGTATGAAAGCTTAACAAAAGAAACTAAGTGGGTATGCATCCAACTTGCTTTCTCATGAAGACCTAGGGAAATTTGAGGAAGCCCATCATTGGAATATACAAGCCAAGTTCTATAGGGAAAAATTCCCACTAGTATATGACAGTGTCAACATAAGAGACCCTCTATCATGAAGAACATGGTGCTACATTGAAGCACAAGTGTGGAAAAAGGACAGTAACATTGCCCCTTCTCTCTTTTTCTCTAATTTATTTATTTACTTTTATTTTTTTTGTTTGGGCCTTCTCTTTTATATGGCCTCTTTTTTTTCGTCCGGAGTCTCATCCCGACTTGTGGGGGAATCATAGTCTCCATTATCCTTTCCTCACATGGGACAATGCTATAATAATGAAGACCATCACACTTTTATTTACTTACAACTCAAGAATTACAACTCGATACTTAGAACAAAATATGACTCTATGTGAATGCCTCCGGCGGTGTACCGGGATGTGCAATGAATCAAGAGTGACATGTATAAAAAATTATGAATGGTGGCCATGCCACAAATACGATCTCAACTACATGATCATGCAAAGCAATATGACTATCATGAAGCATGTCATAATAAACGGAACGGTGGAAAGTTGCATGGCAATATATCTTGGAATGGCTATGGAAATGCCATAATAGGTATGGTGGCTATTTTGAGGAAGGTAAATGATGGGTTTATGGTACCGGCGAAAGTTGCGCGGCACAAGAGTGGCTAGCAATGGTGGAAAGGTGAGAGTGCGTATAATCCATGAACTCAACATTAGTCATAAATAACTCACATACTTATTGCAAAAATCTACAAGTCATCAAAACCAAGCACTACGCACATGCTCCTAGGGAGATAGATTGGTAGGAAAAGACCATCGCTCGTCCCCGACCGCCACTCATAAGGAAGGCACTCAAAGAACACCTCATGCTTCAAATTTGTCACGCAACGGTTACCATACGTGCATGCTACGGTACTTGCAAACCTCAATACAAGTATTTCTCAATTTCAGAATTACTCAACTAGCATGACTCTAATATTACCATCTTTATATATCAAAACAATTATCATGTATCAAACTATTCAATGCACTCTATATGAATTTTTTTATTATAACCATCTTGAATGCCCATCATATTAGGACTAACTTTATAACCGAAGCAAATTACCATATTGTTCTAAAAGACTCTCAAAATAATATAAGTGAAGCATGAGAGATCAATAATTTCTATAAAATAAAACCACCACCGTGCTCTAAAAACATATAAGCGAAGCATTAGAGCAAAGTTATCTAGCTCAAAAGATATAAGTGAAGCACATAGAGTATTCTAATAAATTCCGAATCATGTGTGTCTCTCCCAAAAGGTGTGTACGGCAAGGATGATTGTGGTAAACTAAAAAGCAAAGACTCAAATCATACAGACGCTCCAAGCAAAACACATATCATGTGGTGAATAAAAATATAGCCTCAAGTAAAGTTATCGATAGACGAAGACAAAAGAGGGGATGCCTTCCGGGGCATCCCCAAGCTTAGGCTTTTGGTTGTCCTTGAATTTTGCCTTGGGGTGCCTTGGGCATCCCGAAGCTTAGGATCTTGCCACTCCTTGTTCCAAAATCAATCAAATCTTTACCCAAAAACTTGAAAACTTCACAACACAAAACTCAACAAAAAATCTCATGAGTTCTGTTACTATAAGAAAACAAACCACCACTTTTAATGTACTGTAATTAACTCATTATTTATTTATATTGGTGTTAAACCTAATATATTCCAACTTCTGTATGGTTCATACCCCCCGATACTAGCCATGGATCCATCAAAATAAGCAAACAACACACGAAAACAGAATCTGTCAAAATAGAACAGTGTGTAGCAATCTGGAGGTTTAGAATACTTATGTAACTCCAAAAATTCTGAAAAATTAGGATGACCTAAATAACTTGTATATTGATCTACTGCAGTTGGAATTGGTATTTTATTGCTCCCTGGTAAAAAATGAAAATTATTTTCGTGAGCACGTACTTTCTGTTTTTTTCCAGCAAGATTAAACAGCAATCACCCAAGAAGGTCCTAAAGGCTTTACTTGGCACAAACAATAATTAAAACATAAAAAACAAAATCATAATAGAGGCTAGATAAATTATTTATTACTAAACAGGAACAAAAAGTAAAGAACAAAAATAAAATTGGGTTGCCTCCCAACAAGCGCTATAGTTTAACGCTCCTAGCTAGGCATTAAGATTTCAATGATGCTCACATGAAAGACAAGAACTAAAGCACAAAGAGAGCATCATAAAACATATTACAAACAAGTTTAAGTCTAAAATGCTTCCTATGCATAGGGATTTCATAAGCAAACAAATCAAGGCAAGCAAAAACCACCATATGCAAGGAAGAAGAAAGAAACAATAGCAATCTCAACCTAATGAGAGGAAATTTAGCAACATGAAAATTTCTACAACCATATTTTCCTCTCTAATAATAATTACATGTAGGATCATAATCAAATTCAACAATATAGCTATCACATAAAATATTCTCAATATGATCCACATGCATGCAAAGTTGACACTGTTCCAAAATAGTGGGGTTAACATTAACTAAAGTCATGACCTCTCCAAACCCACTTTGAATATTATTGCAAACATTATTAGCAATCTCATATTCATCATGGGGCTTAAATAAATTTTCAAGATCATAAGAAGATTCACCCCAATCATGATCATTACAACAAGTAGAGGACATAACAAAACTAGCATCCCCAAGCTTATGGTTTTGCATATTATTAGCAACATTTACATCAATAGAAATTATAATAAAATCATTGCAATCATGCTTTTTATTCAAAGATCAATCACGAATCGCTTCATAAAGTAATTCATCACACTTTTCAGATTCACGAATTTCAAGCAAAACCTCATAAAGATAATCTAGTGCATTCAACTCACTAGCAATAGGTTCGGCATAATTGGATCTCTTAAAGAGATTAGCAAGTGGATGAGGATCGATAAACTTTTAGCAAGCGAAGATGCAAGCAAAAAGAAGGTACATGGTAACACAAGTTCAAACGGAAGAAGGGCTAATAAAACGGCAAAGGTGATGTGGGGGAGAGGAAAACGAGAGGACAATGGCAAATAATGTAATGCGAGGGAGAAGAGTTTATGATGGGTACTTGGAATGTCTTCACTTGGCGTAGATCTCCCTAGCAACGACGCCAGAAATCCTTCTTGCTACCTCTTGAGCATGCGTTGGTTTTCCCTTGAAGAGGAAAGGGTGATGGAGCAAAGTAGCGTAAGTATTTCCCTCCGTTTTTGAGAACCAGGTATCAATCCAGTAGGAGATAACACGCAAGTCACCTACTACCTACACAAACAATCAAGAACCTTGCAACCAACGCGATAAAGGGGTTGTCAATCCCGTCACGGTCACTTGCAAAAGTGAGATCTGATAAAGATAGTAAGATAAATATTTTTGGTATTTTTGTTTTATAGATTGGAAAGTAAAGATTGCAAAATAGTAAATGAGATGCGATAATAAAAGAGATGCAATATAATAAGAAAGAGACCCGGGTGGCATAGGTTTCACTAGTGGCTTTTCTCATGATAGCATGTATTACAGTAGGTGAACAATTTACTGCCGAGCAATTGATAAAAGAGCACATAATTATGAGAATATCTAGGCGATTATTATGAACATAGGCATCACGTCTGTGTTAAGTAGACCGAAAAGATTCTGCATCTACTACTATTACTCCACACATCGACCGCTATCCTGCATGCATCTAGACTATTAAGTTCATAAGAACAAAGTAATGCTTTAGGCAAGATGACATGATGTAGAGGGATAAACTCAAGCAATATGATATAAACCCCATATTTTTATCCTCGATGGCAACAATACAATATATGCCTTGCTGCCCCTACTGTCACTGGGAAAGTACACTTCAAGATTGAACCCAAAGCTAAGCACTTCTCCCATTGCAAGAAAGATCAATCTAGTAGGCCAAACTAAACCAATAATTTGAAGAGACTTGCAAACATATAAAATCAGGCATATAAGAATTCAGAAAAGAACCAAATATTATTCATCGATAAACTTGATCATAAATCCACAATTCATCGGATCTCGGCAAACACACCGCAAAAAGTATTACATCGAATAGATCTCCAAGAACATCGAGGAGAACTTTGTATTGAGAACCAAATAGAGAGAAGAAGCCATTTAGCTAATAATTATGGACCCGAATGTCTGTGGTAAACTACTCACGCATCATCGGAGAGGCTATGGTGTTGATGTAGAAGCCCTCCATGATCGAATCCCCCTCTGGTAGATCACCGAAAAAGGCCCCAGATGGGATCTCACGGGTACAAAAGGTTGCAGTGGTGGAAAACTGGTTTCGTGGCTCCCGCTGATGTTTTTAGGGTATAAGAGTATATATAGGCGAAAGAAGTGCGTCGGTTTAGCTCTGTGGGGCCCATGAGGGTGGGGGCGTGCCGACCCCCTGGGCGCGCCCTCCTATCTCGTGGAAGCTTCGCAGAGTTCCAGACTTCCACTCCAAGTCTCCTGATTTGCGTTTGATCCAAGAAAGATCCTCGTGAAGGTTTCGTTCCGTTTGGATTCCGTTTGATATTTATTTTCTGCGAAACACCGAAATAGGCAAGAAACTGGCACTGGGCCTCCGGTTAATAGGTTAGTCCCGAAAATAATATAAAAGAGCATATTAAATCCCATTAAACAGTCAAAACAGATAATATAATAGCATGGAACAATCAAAAGTTATAGATACGTTGGAGACGTATCAAGCATCCCCAAGCTTAGTTCCAGCTCGTCCTCGAGTAGGTAAATGATAAAAAACAGAATTTTTGATGTGGAATGTTACCTAGCATAATTTTTAATGTAATTTTCTTTATTGTTGCATGAATGTTCTGATCCAAAAGTTTCAAGACAAAAGTTTAATATCGACATAAAAAAAAAATTCACGCATACTAACCAAGCAATTACGTCTTCTCAAAATAACATAGCCAAAGAAAGCTCAACCCTACAAAATCATATAGTTTGGCTATGCTTCATCTCCATCACACAAAATGCTCCCATCATGCACAACCCCGATAACAAGCCAAGCAATTGTTTCATACGTAGCCTTTTCAAACTTTTTCAACTTTCATGCAATATATGAGCGTGAGCCATGGATATAGCACTATAGGTGGAATAGAATGGTGGTTGTGGAGAACACAAAAAGGAGGAAGATAGTCTCACATCAACTAGGCATATCAATGGGCTATGGAGATGCCCATCAATAGATATCGATGTGAGTGAGTAGGGATTGGCATGCAACAGATGCACTAGATCTATAAGTGTATGAAAGCTCAACAAAAGAAACTAAGTGGGTGTGCATCCAACTTGCTTGCTCACAAAGACCTAGGGCAATCTGAGGAAGCCCATCATTGGAATATACAAGCCAAGTTCTATAATGAAAAATTCCCACTAGTATATGAAAGTGTCAACATAAGAGACTCTCTCTCATTGGAGAACTTTGTATTGAGAACCAAAGAGAGAGAAGAAGCCATCTAGCTAATAACTATGGACCCAAAGGTCTGTGGTAAACTACTCACACATCATCAGAGAGGCTATGGTGTTGATGTAGAAGCCCTTCATGATCGAATCTCCCTCCGGCAGATCATCAGAAAAGGCCCCAGATGGGATCTCACGGGTACAGAAGGTTGAGGCGGTGGAAAAGTAGTTTCGTGGATCCCCCTAATGTTTTTAGGGAATAAGATTATATATAGGCGAAAGAAGTACGCCGGTGGAGCTCCATGGGGCCTATGAGGGTGGGGGCGCGCCCTCCTATCTCATGGAAGCTTCGCGGAGTTCCAAACTTCCACTCCAAGTATCCTAGTTTGTGTTGGTTCCAAGAAAGAGCCACACGAAGGTTTCGTTCCGTTTGGATTCCGTTTGATATTCCTTTTCTGCGAAACACTGAAATAGGCAAAAAATAATAGAAACTGGCACTAGGCCTCCGGTTAATAGGTTAGTCCCAAAAATAATATAAAATAACATATTAAAGCCCATTAAACATCCAAAACAGATAATATAATAACATGGAACTATCAAAAATTATAGATACGTTGGAGATGTGTCACTACTCCTGAGGCTACCGCTAGGGAGCGGGCGTCGCCAGACGGTCCTGAGGTAGCCGCTCCTGAAGCTCCGGCGAGCGCTCCCCAGGAGGCCGCTGGTGGCAGGCGCGGCCCGATGCCCCTGAGGCGGGGGCCCCCGAAGCTCTCGCTAGTGCTCCCGAGGTGGCGCCGGACAGCAGATGCTGTCCGGCGCTCCTTGGGCTGCCGCCCCGAAGCCCTCGCGAGTGCTCCCGAGGTGGTAGTACGCTGCTCTGCCGCCAAGGGTCGAGCTCAGGCCTTTAACCCGCTTCTTCTGAATCTGGAAGCACTCCGCATGAGGAAAGGGCTCCCGAGCCACAGCGGTGACACCTACCGGCCGTTGAAACATAGGAAGTACATAGCCATAGATGAGTAAGTGATGACCCACAAGTATAGGGGATCTATAGTAGTCCTTTCGATAAGTAAGAGTGTTAAACCCAACGAGGAGCAGAAGGAAATGGCAAGTGGTTTTTAGTAAGGTATTCTCTACAAGCAATAAAATTATCGGTAACAAATAGTTTTGTGATAAGTCATAATGGGTAACAAGTAAATAAAATAACTAAGGTGCAGCAAGGTGGCCCAATCCTTTTTGTAGCAAAGGACAAGCCTGGACAAACTCTTATATAAAGCAAAGTGCTCCCGAGGACACATTGGAATTGTTGTCAAGTTAGTTTTCATCATGCTCATATGATTCACGTTCGTTACCTTGATAATTTGATATATGGGTGGACCGGTACTTGGGTGTTGCCCTTCCTTGGACAAGCCTCTCAATATAACCCCTCTCGCAAGCATCCACAACTACAAAAGAAGTATTAAGGTAAACCTAACCATAGCATGAAAGATATGGATCCAAATCAGCCCCTTACGAAGCAACGCATAAACTAGGGTTTAAGCTTCTGTCACTCTGGCAAGCCATCTTCTACTTATTACTTCCCAATGCCTTCCCATAGTCCCAATCAATGGTGAAGTGTCATGTAGTCGACGTTCACATAACACCACTAGAGGAAGGACAACATACATCTCATCAAAATATCGAACGAATACCAAATTCACATGATTACTTATAACAAGACTTCTCCCATGTCCTCAGGAACAAACGCAACTACTCACAAAGCATATTCATAATCATGATCAGAGGATCATTAATTATCATTAAGGAAATGAAAGTATAATCTTCCACCGGATAAACCAACTAGCATCAACTACAAGAGTAATCAACACTACTAGCAACCCACGGGTACCAATATGAGGTTTTGGAACCAAGATCGAATACAAGAGATGAACTAGGGTTTGAGAGGAGATGGTGTTGGTGAAGATATTGATGGAGAATGCCCCCCTCTTGATGAGAGGATCATTGGTGATGACGATGGCTTCTATTTCCCCCTCCCTGAGGGAAGTTTCCCTAGCAGAACTACTCTGCCGGAGACCTAGATTGGTTCTTCCCAAGTTCCGCCTCGAGATGGCGGAGCTTCATCCCGAAAGCTTCCTATTGATTTTTCCATCTCAAAACACACCATACAGTAGAAGATGGGCATTGGGGCCTGCCAGGTGGCCCACAAGGCAGGGGCATGCCCAGGGGGTAGGGCGCGCCCCACCCTTGTGGATGGCTGGCGGCCCCCCTCTGGTGCTTTCTTCTCCCAATATTTTTTATATATTCTAAAACAATTCTCCGTGAAGTTTTAGGACTTTTGGAGTTGTGCAGAATAGGTCTCTAATATTTGCTCCTTTTCAACTCCAGAATTCCACCCGCCGGCATTCTCCCTCTTCATGTAAACCTTATAAAATAAGAGAGAAAATGCATAAGTACTGTGATATAATGTGTCATAACAGCCCATAATGCAATAAATATCAATATAAAAGCATAATGCAAGATGGACGTATCAACTCCCCAAGCTTAGACCTCGCTTGTCCTCAAGCGAAAGCCAATTTCGATAAATATGTCCACATGTTTAGAGATAAGGTGTCAATAAAATAAAATACAAACATGAGGGCATCATGATTATCTTTAGAACATCAACATATATTGTCATATAATTTCTTATGCTTAAGTAACAATTCATTGACAAGATAAAGTATGAATCAGAAACTTCATTGAAAACTAACAAACTATGATCTCAGTATTTGGAGCAATTGCAATTTGTCATAACATCATAAAGAGTCAATATAAGAGCTTTTCAGCAAGTCCACATACTCAACTATCATATAATCTTTCACAATTGTTAACACTCATGCGATACTTATGGGTACAAAGTTTCAACTGGACACAGAGAAAGATAGGGGCTTATAGTTTCTCCTCCCACCATTTTACGTCAAGGGTAATGTCAACAATAATACTTTATGAAAACCTACATCTGGGGATATATATATATAGGACAACACTATTCTAATCTCAGGATTAGAATAACTATTTGGATCACAGCCAGGCCATATATATAGGAGCGACTAGCTGTTTCCGAACTCCCGAAAAACCCACCGGACCGATTACAGAAAAAAAACACCCCACCCCACCCGCTTGCCCCGATCCCCACCCTGACATCCCTCGATCCCCTTCCCCGAGCGCCGCCACCCTCCTGGATCTCGCCGTCCCGCGCGCCTCCTCCCGCTGGCTGACCTACCCAAGGCGCCCCCACCAACTCCCAACGAGAGCCTCCGCATCCCGCGAGCCCCCCGTCGGAGAGCGTCTCCCTCCTCGTCGCCGGTGTCGTGCCCCCCGCCGGATACACGGGCGCAGAGGCTCGCCGCGTGCCCCCGCTCTGCCGCCTCAAGGATCGGGTTACAGGCCCCGGTCTCCGGCCAAGCTGTCGTCCAGGGGTCAGATGCCTTGGGAGGTCACGCCGTATCCCACCTGCATGCCTCCCGCGCCTACGCATCTCCAACTCACCATGGACGGCTTCCTCGCCGGGCTCGATCTTCTTCTCCAGCCTCCGTTATGTGAGCCTACCTTTCCTCCGGCCGCAACAACACTCAAGCCGTTTGCCGCTGCTACCTCCGGCCGTTCAACTATGTAGCCCCAAGACATCCACCGCCTCAGCCGCCCGATTCCCACTGCTGCATTTGTCCATAATTTTGCACCCAGTTTATTCAGAGAGATGCTAAGTGATGCTTGCCATTCTATGCTACTGTGAACATGGTGCAGCATGGCTCGTCGATGTCGTTCAAGAAATTTTCGTCTCCACTTGGGTTCCCCTGACCCGGTGCCTCTTGTGTTCTCTAACGGTCGCGTCGGTTGACTGGTCGAGGGTGTCAAACTGTTAATCGCCAGTGGAGTTTATCGTGGGACCAGACCACCGATCGATCGAGCATGCAACATTCCGCCTGGCCGTGCGCCGCCAGAGGCAAAGCGCAACATGTTGTGTGACATCCGTGTTGGGCTTGTCTCCAGGTCTTCCGAAAGATCGATGGATCAGATGAAGATTTCCTACGAGCGCTAGAGATCAAGCTCTCGTGGAAGTAATGGCCGTAGGAAAACCGTGATCGGCATCATTCGAGACGTTGACATCGCATGCACGCTCTTTTTGCTTTGCTTTTTAGTAGGTCTTTGTTTGCATGCGCGCGCTTTTCGGAAGTTAGGCCGCAGGTACTAGTGCTGCAGTGCACAGTTTGCTCACCGGCAAGCTTGGGGGTCTAAGAGGCGACCTGACATTGCCTTCAACTATCATTTAAGTTTTATTTGGTTCGGTCATCCATCCCACGCACGGAACGATGGAGTACAGTCTGGAGGAGCTGGGAAGCAACAGAGCAATCAATGATCCAAATCGTCATTGGCAATAATTTAAGTAGTGGAGTTTATCTTAATATCAGTTAGTTTGTTTATCTAATATCAACCTCGCCTGAGATGTTCTCTCTGGTCTCGTGCAACAACATTAGTTGTCCCGCTGGAGCGAATAAATGACCGCACGAATCTCCCTTCCACCCCCTCTCTACTTACTTCATTGTTTCTAAAATTTGGTCTTGCAGTCCAATGTGACTCCAGGTTCAAGTTTGATGCATATTATACGTGATTGTTGTACATTATATCCAACTACGAATGCATAAAACTTCTTATCTGATTGCATGTGATTGTGCAGTCCAAGGTTGACTCGTGGTTGAAGATTGTAGTAATTCAAAAAAATTTGTATAGTCTCGTGCTGTGAAATTACAGCAGAGAGCAGCGGAGCCTCCAAAAAAGATGAGCAAGTGCAGATAAAAAATGGATACGTTCCTAAGGTGCCGGTGGTTATGCCAAAAATGGAAATAAATTATTTTAGTGTTTCCTTTTACCTCGAACCAATTAACTTCTGTAATTTCATAAACATGCATGTCGTGCAAAACCATTGCATTAGAACGTATGAAGCCAAAAGGGAAATTAAGGGATCTATGTGGTGCCATGTTAGCAAGAAAACACCATTGAAAAAAGAAGCTCACGTACATTTTTTATGTAAGCTCATATACATTCAGGGGGACATTTGACATAGAAAAGTTATTACATACAAAAAAGGTGTGTATAGTGAAAAATCTTGAGAAGTTCAAGGTTAACCATTTAGAAAAGATTCAAAAAATGCGCAAATTGGATCTGCTTTTTTACTAATATCGCACAAGTTCAAATACACCGACAACCGAAGTTGGGAGTTATACTCACAACACACCTTAAAAAACCTAGAAGCGGAGCGGTTCAATGTTTACTAAAACCTCAAATTTCTTCAATCACTAAAGACAATCTAGAAGATCATAGGAAGTTCAAACAGAAATAATAGAGCAGTTCAAAAGTAAAAGACACTTAGAAGCGGATGTTTCACCATTTCTAAAATAATAAACAAGAAGTTCAAATTTTAAAAATAGAAAAGTTCAAAAATCATAAAAAGGACTTTCATTGTTTCTAAAATTAAAAGAAAACTCTAGAAGTTGAAATTGAAATAATGGACAATTCAATATTTATTACAAAACTAGGATGTTGTCTTTACTGAAAGAAATAAATCAAGAAGTCCAAGTTACAAAAGTCATATTTTCCTTATTACTGAAAAATAAAATGAAGAAGTTCAAATTAAAAAAAAAGAAGTTCGATGGATATACAAAAACTCGAATTCTTTCTGTTTCTTGGAAAAACAAAAGTATAAAGTTTATTTTTTAAAAAAATTGGTGCTTATTTAAAAAAATATTTTTTCTAAGAATAAGACTAGGAAGTTCAAATTAAAATAAAAGAGAATTCCAAAGATTATGAAAAACTCAGATTTTTCACGTTACTATAGTATAAAACGAAGAAGTTCAAATTAAAAAAGGAACAAATAAAAATGTTTAAAAATAGATTTTCCCCATTTCTAAAAAAACTAGAAGTTCAAACGAAAATAACGAAGTGGTTCAATGTTTATTTAGAAACTAACATTTTACCATTATTAAAATACTCAAATATCCCTTAATATTGAAGAATCAACCATGTTCAAATTGAAGAAAAAGATTAAGAAATAATACCAAGAAGTCCATATTAAAAAGATGGAGTAGTTCGATAATTATAGAAAACTCATATTTTCCTCGTTATTAAAGAATGAAAATAAGAAGTTCAAAAATAAAATAATAAGAAGTTCAACTTTTAAAAATGGAGCGCTTCAAAATTCACAAAAAAAGGATTAAGGAATTCAGATTAATATTTGTAAAAAACTTAGATATTTTCACGTAACCGAGAGAAGTTCAGGTTGATAAACTACCAGAAGTTCACGTTCTACACGGTGTGCATTTTGTACTAAGAAAGAATAAAAATGCAAAGGTTAAATTTGTTGTCGTTATATGTTCAAGTACTCCGTCGGAGAAAGTTAAAAAAAATTATTGTGAGAGAGGTTTGTACAACAAGAATATCATTTTTGTAACACTGACGAATGGATAAGAAAATGACAAACGAAAATACGTCACAGAAGTTCAACGTGAAAATAGCATGAAGTTCAACTACTACGCTGAATGAATTTCAGATGAAAAACTTTTAAAATCATCACGAGTATGAAAAAACGATCAACACGGGAAAGTTATGTGCTTACACCAGCTTTACACAGGTATATCACTTGCTCAATTCCGATGAGTGGATAAAGAGTTATGAGCAGTGGATGGAGACCTACGAGCAAAAAAAGCATGTGAAAAAGTAGAGTGAAGTTCAGGTACACGCGGCGAGAAGTTCAGGTTCTTCACGCGGTGCATTTTCGAAGAATCTGTTTCGCGATAAAGGCAGAACACATGATCCCGTCGTTTTCGAAATTACTTGAAAACAGCTAGGAATCAGAGAAAATCATCAACATGAAAAAGTTTCGCATTTTCTGTAGCTTTTCAGCGGTATATTATTTGCCCCATTCCAATAAAGTTTGTAGAAATTACGGCGAAAATACGTTTTTCGCCATTTTCGAAACTGAGTTAAAACCGTAAAGAATTGGGTGAAACAATACATACCAAAAAGTTTTGCATTTGTTGAAGCTTTCAACGATATATCATAAGCCCCATTTGATTAGTGCATTTTCATAAGCTTTCCAACGCCGTATCATATGCCTCCATTGGACTAGCCGTTTAGAAATGACATCAAAAAAACGAACTCAGCTGTTCGGTTTACGAAATTTTACGTTTTTTCAAATTACTCTTTAACCATAGGGAATTAGAGAAAACTTTCAACACGTGGAAGGAGCGGTTTTGCAGCAGCTTTCCAACACCATATTATATGCCTCATTCCGATAAACGGTTTAGAAATGCGATCGAAAATACGATTCACGTTTTTTGTTCGAAGAAAAAATGGTTTTCAAAACTGCTCTTAAACCGCTTATATTTTGCCAAAAATTTAAATTGGGTCATGATATTGAGGTCCATAGCTTTCAACGATCTATCGCAAGCCCCATTTGGGCAATGTTGGCGGAAGTTCAACCTAGTTCACAGAGAAATTCAACGTACTACTAGCGGGGCAGGTCAGGTTGTGATCAGAATATTATTCTGATCCCGTGATCTCTGCAACACATAGAGCTTGCCAAAGGAAAATTATAAAAAGGAAAGGTGATGATCATCATGACTCTTTTATAAGGGTAGAAGATAAAAGTAAAAGATAGGCCCTTCGCAGAGGGAAACAGAGGTTGTCATGCTCTTTTGTGGTTGGATGCACAAAATCTTAATACAAAAGAACGTCACTTTATATTGCCGCTTGTGATAAAGACCTTTATTATGCAGTCCGTCGCTTTTATTTCTTCGATGTCACAAGTTCGTATAAAGCTTATGTAACACACACAATCCGGCTATATCTCCCACGTGTCGGGGCACGACTTAGAGGCATAGCCGCATTGTGGGTGTTACAAGTTGGTAATCAGAGACTTCCCCGACTTAGGAGCCCCCTGCTTGATCGAATCGCTGATGTTGTTGAGTATAGAACAAAATGTTTTGAGTCTTAGGATTATATATATTGGAGAGTAGGATTCTTTTTACTCCTCAGTCCCTTCGTCGCTCTGGTGAGGCCTCCTGATGTGTAACGCCCTCGATGCGGCTATATCTCCTACGTGTCGAAGCACGACTTAGAGGGATAACCGCATTGAAAGCAATGTCGCAAGTAAGGTAATCTTCACAACAACCCATGTAAATATATAAAAGGGGAAAGGATCATAGTTGGCCTACACTCGCCACGTCACACAAATACATGAATAACATTACAATCATCCAATACACTCATGGTTCCACTACGGTACCAAAATAAAGATCAACCCCCACATGCGACATGGTCCCCGATCACCCCAACTGGGCACCACTACTGATCATCGGGGAAAGACACATAGAAACGGGGAGAGTCTTCATCGAACTCCCACTTGAGCTCAAACGCATCATCTGGAACGGTATCATCGGTCCCTGCATCTGGTTCGGAAGTAAACTGTGAGTCACAGGGACTCAGCAATCTCTCACCCTCGCGATCAAGACTATTTAATCTTATAGGTAAGGCAAGGTATGATGTGGAGCTACAGCAAGCAACTAGCATTCATGGTGGCTAACCTGTTCGCAAAAGAGAGCGAGAAGAGAAGGCAAAAGCACGGTCGAACAACTATGATCAAGAGGTGATCCTAGAACAACCTACGTCAAGAATTAGTCCAACACTGTGTTCACTTCCCGGACTCCGCCGAGAAGAGACCATCACGGTTACACACGCGGTTGATTCATTTTAATTAAGTTAAGTTTCATGTTATCTACAACTGGACATTAACAAATTCCCATCTACCCATAACCGCGGGCATGTCTTTCGAAAGTTCAAATCCCTGCAGGGGAGTCCCAACTTAGCCCATCACAAGCTCTCACGGTCAACGAAGGTTATTCCTTCTCCCGAGACATTCCAATCAGACTCGGCATCCTGGTTACAAGACATCCTCGACAATGGTAAAACAAGTCCAACAACACTGCCCGAATGTGCCGACAAATCCCGATAGGAGCTGCACATATCTTGTTCTCAGGGCACACTCAGATGAGACATCCTACGAGTAAAACCAACCCTCAAGTTTCCCCGAGGTGGCCCCGCTGTCTACTTGGTCGGACAAACACTCAAAGGAGCACTGGCCCAGGGGGGTTTAAATAAAGATGACTCCTGGGCTCCGGAAACCCAAGGGAAAAGAGGCTAGGTGTCAAATGGTAAAACCAAGGTTGGGCATTGCTGGAGGAGTTTTATTCAAGGCGAACTGTCAAGGGGTTCCCATTATAACCCAACCGCGTAAGGAACACAAAATCCAGGAACATAACACCGATATGACGGAAACTAGGGCGGCAAGAGTGGAAGAAAACACTAGGCAAAAGGCCGAGCCTTCCACCCTTTACCAAGTATATAGGTGCATTAAGATAACAAGATAATATAGTGATATCCCAACAATAAACAATGTTCCAACAAGGAACGATCTCCAATCTTCACCTGCAACTAGCAACGCTATAAGAGGGGTTGAGCAAAGCGGTAACATAGCCAATCAATGGTTTGCTAGGACATGGTGGGTTAGAGGTTTGACATGGCAATTTGGGAGGCATGATAAGCAAGTGGTAGGTATCGTAGCATAGGCATAGCAAAAGAGCGAGCATCTAGCAAGCAAAGATAGAAGTGATTTCGAGGGTATGATCATCTTGCCTGCAAAGTTCTAAGAGTTGACTTGATCCTCGTAAGTGAACTCAACGGGCTCCTCGTTCACAAACTCGTCTCCTGGATCTACCCAAACAAGACAAACAAGCAAAAGGAATACAATCAACCGCGTGCAATGCTCAAGCAACATGATGCAAACATGGTATGATATGCGGAATGCGGTATTGCGATGCATATGCAAGATTTGACAAGGAATGATTGAACCTGGCCTAAACATGGAAATCCAAGAGTGCCACTAGAAAGGTGAGGTGATTTCAGTTGAAATCGATATAAAGATCACCGGAATCGGATGCACGGTTTGGAAATGACAAGCAAAACAAATATGGCACCGGTCTGCGATAATCAGCAAGTGACCAACTAAATGCATCAAGATAAATATGCTACAACACTCAAACATGACAACAAAATACATGGCAGGCATACATTCATGATGCTTGACAAAAGATAAACATTGAGCCACGGCTAATTCATCCAATAACAGGTTCAAACAAGCATGGCAAAAGTGCAGATGATAACAGGTTTCAGACTTAGTGAAATTAACACAAGTCTGGAATTTATCATCAGGAAGCACACGTTAGAGCATGAAAACTACATGCTACAAGAACTTAACATGGCAAAGAAAGGCATGGCATGAAGCTACTCAAAGCACTTAACAAAAGTCCCTTAGTGAACTTGAGCCAAAAGGGATCAGAAAATACAACTGCAAGCATGTGAACATAGCAAAAACATAAACAGATCTCAGACTTTGTGAAAAACTGGAGCACGCAAAACAGTTAACGAGTAGGCATGTTTACGAGCTCTATGCACTCACTATAGCATTGCATGACAAGCTAAGCATACACCCATCAAGAATACATGGCATAGAAGCTAGACATGGCAAGAACAACAACATAGCATGCACGGATCAACAGCAACATCCTTGGCAAAATCGCTAATCATGTCAACAATCTACCAGGATTCACTTTATAGCAAAAGTAGAGATCGATTGACTCAAGCTAGGTTGCTACATAAATGCAAACAAAGACATGGATGGATAGAGCACCACAATATTAACAAAACATCCTTACTGATCATTCTCCAAAGAGGCATGTATCACTAGGAAACAACATGAACATATGGCATAACGACAAAAACAGAACAAGGACTTGGTGAAATTCTAAGTCCCTGAAATCAGCATTACCGATTATGCTATTGTGCAAGCTTGTGCTAGTCACCACAAATATCACAAAAATACATGGCAAGCACCTCTGTAAAGATGGCATGGCATATAACAAAACAGATGTAGAGCTCAGATCATAGCATGCACACATTAATCATGGAAAAAATGAGAAAATGCCATTTGATGAAACAGATCTGCCAAATTCATCACATAGCCCTCTTCCAACAGCATTTCGGGCATCAAGATGAGCTCAAATTAAGATGATGCAATGATATGAAATTATGTACTCGTCGAGGCGAACATTTTGATATGCAACACGCACAAATTGGAGCTACGAATGCAGAGTTACGACATGATGAAAATTGCCGAAAATTAGGGTTTCGGGGATAGAAAGTCAACCGTCTGGAATAGATCTCAGATCTGTATCGAAGGCATGGAAAATGAGGTTGGCCGGCGCCGGAGTTCCTGTTCACCGGAGTCATCGAAGGGGCTCGCCGGAGTTGCAGGGGCGCGGCCGGAGCTTGCCAGGCAGCGAGGGCGAAGAGGAGGCGGCGCCGGCATGGCGAGGTGGCCGTGGACGCGGCGGCCGGGGCGCCGGGCGCCTGTGGCCGAGGCGGCGCGTGCCGGAAGCCGTCTCGGCGGACGTCGGTGGCGGGCGGCGACCGGTCAGTGAGCCGCGCGGGAGGAGGAAGAAGACCCGGTCGGTGGCGGGTGAGGAGATGGGCCGCGGGGGCCTGCCCCAGGCCTCGCGGGCCGGCGCTGTGGGAGGCGCGGCGATGTGGGGTGCAGCCGGCGGAAGAATCCAGAAGCACCACATGGCGGCGGCGGGGTGAAGCGGACGTGTCCGGCCGGACGAGGTTTTGTCCGGCGGCGCAAGGGAATCGAGGAGACTAGGGTTTCGTCCGGATTTGGACGGGGAGGCACTTATATAGAGGTAGAGGGAGCTAGGGAGCTCTAAATTGAGCACGGTTTTCGGCCACACGATCGTGATTGAACGCTCTAGACGATGGAGGGGTTTTTGGTGGGTTTTGGGCCAAATTGGAAGGGTGTTGGGATGCAACACAAACAAGGCCTTCTCGGTCCCTCGGTTAACCGTTGGAGTATCAAACGAAGTCCAAATGGCACGAAACTTGATAGGCGGTCTACCGGTAGTAAACCAAGGCCGCTTGGAAAGTCTCGGTCCAATCCGGAAATGTTTAATCCCCACACACAAAAAGAGGTAGAAAGGTCCACCGGAGGATATAGGAGCGCCGGAATGCAAAACGGACAACGGGGAAAATGCTCGGATGCATGAGACGAACACGTATGAAAATGCAATGCACATGATGACATGATATGAGATGCATGACAAAGGCAACAACACACGAAGACAAAAACCCGACACCGAGGAAAATAAAATAACTTAGGCCAGAAACGGCAAGAGTTGGAGTACAGATAAGGTAAATTACATCCGGGGTGTTACACTTCTCTCCTCAAATTTCACTACAAATTTTTTAGGATCACGCGGGTATCTTGGAATCATTCCGATGGTTTTGTGATGAGAACATTGTTCTTGGTGCCTCCTGACATTTAGGGGTTGTGGTAGTGTCCCGGGGAGTTGAGCTCTGAGGTGTTGTCGTCACAATTTTATAGTTGAAGTTCGGGAATATCTGAGTTCACCGACATCGAAAATCTCTTTTATGAAGTTGTTGGTGAGATAACTTCGACGCCACCCAGTACTGGGGTGGGAGTTCGGGAGTATTGCCATAACTCGTATAACGGATGCTTCTTGAAGGTTGAGGTAAATGATTTTTGAAGGTTTCTTGGTTGTGTTTTTAAGGATGGATACAACTGGATGTAGGATTTGCTAGTTTTGGGTGAGATATTATGCTTCCCCTGTATCCCCAACACCTGATTACATAACCAGAAAGTTTCTGGAGTTTTATCGGTGGGAATTCATGTAGCTCTAGTATTTGTTCCCGTAGATATTTGGTTTGTGATTGGGTAATACTTACCACTTTTTTGTTCATATCCGTACCTTGTTGTTTTATTCATCTACCTTTATCTAAGTGGCTTCTCAACTTAATGGAAGTGTGATGATTTACTTTGGAATTCATTCCTTCATTCTTGTTCGAATGTTAAGGCTATATGTTGCAATTTCGATCCATTGATTCAGCTTGAATATATGTCTTTCAAGATGCTAATGGATGTCAACCTCTTCAGGCTGGCTCCTCCAACGCGTCAGAATCTGGACCACAATGATGGGGATCAGTCGAACCCTCCGCCACCACCTCCACCTCCGGAGGCATGGCAAGCTGTCATGTCAGCCACCAACGCCAACACTCAGATGCTTTTGCAACTCTTGCAAGAACGCAGCCAAGGGCAAGGCAGCCAAGGAAATCAAGGCCAAGGCAACAATCAGCCTCAGTTTGCTACCCTCAATCAGTTCCCCGCAAACCAGCTAAAGTCCTTCAGTAACTGTGTTGAGGCCACAGACGCCAACGACTGGCTCGTGGATATCTGCAAACATTTTGAGTGTACCAATGTCAGGCCTGAGGACTTTGTCAAGTTTGCTTTGTTCCAACTCAAAGACCAAGCTGCTGAGTGGTATCAACAATACAGAGATTCCAGAGGAGGTCGTGTGATTACCTGGGATGATTTCCGCTGAGATTTCAAAGCTCACCACAATCCACAAAGTGTTGCTAAGAGTAAGCACGAGGAGTTCCGTAATCTCAAGCAAGGCAGCATGTCTGTGTATCAATACAATATCCAGTTTCAGAAACTCGCTCGCTTCGCTAAACAAGACGTCCCTGATAAAAAGAGCATGATTTATCAATTCAGAGGTGGCCTCAGAGAAGATCTACAATTAGCTCTCGTGCTTCTTGAGCCGACTAAGTATGATGAATTCTACAACATGGCACTAAAGCAAGAGGCCGCTCAGATTAAGTTTGATGCTTCTAAGAAGAGAGTCAGGGATGCATCTCAATCTTCTTCTTCAACTCAAGTGGCAGCTAAGCAACAGAAGTTCTGGTTGCCTCCTCCACCTCTGTTTCGTCAGCCTTACTAGCAGAAGAGCAAAGGTGGCAGTGGATCTTTCCCCCCCCCCCACCCCCCAGTCTATCAGAACAAATCTCAGTCTCATACTCCAAGGTCAAGTGCTCCTTATCATCGTCCACTCTTAGAGGTAACTTGCAACAAGTCTCAGCAGAAAGGGCACTATGCAAACAAATGCTTCAACCAAAGGCGCCTTCCGCCTCCTCCTCCTGTGAGATCTGCCAGCAATGCAGTGGTCAAGTATAATCCCAAGCATGCTGAGGTCAACATGATGAACGCAGATCAGGCAGAGGATTCTTCAGAAGTGATCATGGGTAACCTTCCAGTTAACTCCATTCCTGCTAAAGTCTTATTTGATACTGGTGCATCGGATTCTTTCATGTCATTCCCTTTTGCATCGGAGCACAACTTTGACACTAAGGCATTACCTAAACCATTGTAAGTTGTTTCTCCGGCTAAGCGTTTGAGATCTACCATGATGGTTTCGAATGTCGGTATCGAAATGGGCGACTATAGATTTCTGGCTTCTCCAATTATTCTTGGTGACTCGGATATTGATCTAATTCTCGGCATGGACTGGCTTTCTAAGAACAAGGCTTTGCTTGATTGTTTTCCCAGAGAAATTCAATTGACACATTCTTCTGAGGAAGTGATCATCTATGCCGCTCGTGATGAAACCATTCGGCTGTTTTCTCTCAATGAGAAGGGCGAGTTGAATGCCATCTCTCAGATTCCAGTCATTTGTGAATATCAAGATGTCTTTCCAAAAGAGCTTCCGGGAATGCCTCCTCACCGGCCAGTTGAATTCGTTATCGATCTTGAGCCTGGCACAGAACCTGTTTGCAAGCGTCCTTACAAGCTTGGACCAGAACAGTTGAAGGAGCTGAATAAACAACTCAATGAACAAGAGCGTATGGGTCTGATCAAACCGAGTTGATCTCCATGGGGTTGTGGTGTTCTTTTTGTTAAGAAGAAGGATGGAATGGAACGACTCACAATGCGGCTATATCTCCCACGTGTCAGGGCACGACTTAGAGGCATAGCCGCATGGTTGGCATGTCGCAAGAGGGGTAATCTTTACACATCCCATGTACAGAACAAGAAAGGGATAAAGAGTCGGCTAACAATCGCCACTTCACACAATACATAAATAATCCATACATCATCCAGAATACAATCAAGGTCCGACTACGGAACCAAAACAAAGAAAGACAACCCCAAATGATAGATCCCCGATCGCCCCAACTGGACTCCTCTACTGATCATCCGGAAAAGAAACATAGTAACGGCCTGAATCCTCGTCGAACTCCCACTTGAGTTCGGTAGCGTCCCTTGCACTAGCATCATCGGCACCAGAAAATGACAACGCTATAAGAGGGGCTGTGCAAAAGCGGTAACATAGCCAAACAACAGTTTGCTAGGAAAAGGCGGGTTAGAGGCTTGACATGGCAATATGGGAGGCATGATATAGCAAGTGGTAGGCATCGCGGCATAGCCATAGAGTGATCAACTAGCAAGCAAATATAGAAGTGATTTCGAGGGTATGGTCATCTTGCTTGCAAAGTTCTCAGAGTTGTCGAAAGCTTGATCCTCGTTAGCATACTCAACAGGTTCCTCGATCACGTACTCGTCTCCTGGCTCTACCTAGAGCAAGAACACAACCAAAAGGACCAACAATCAATCACGGTGCAGTGCACAATCAATATGATGCAAAACATGACATGATATACGACATGTGATATGCAATGCATATGCATGCTCCGGAAGGAAAAATATGAACAAGGCATCAACTTGGCAAACCAAGTGTGCTGCTGGAAAGAAGAGATGATTTCGGTCAAAATCGATATAAAGATCACCGGAATTGGATGCACGGTTTGCAAATGGCAAGCAAAACAAGAATGGCACAATTCTGCGATTAACAGCACGATGCCATTTAGAAGGCAACAAGAAACTAAACTATTGCACTACAACATAGCAACAAAGCATATGGCAGTGATGTACTCAAGATGCTTGACAAATCATGAACACTGAGCTATGGCTAAATCACACAAGAGCAGGTTCAAACAAGCATGGCAAAAGTGCAAAAGATATCAGTTTCACAGACTTGATTACATATGATAGCAAAAAAGGCATGGCATGAATCTACTAAATGCATAGAACAAAAGTGCCTTACTAGTCATGAGCCAAAAGGGCACGGAAGATAAGATGGCACCCATGTAAACAAAGCATGTTTTATTAACAGTTTCAGACTTGGCAGAAAACTGAGCATGTCATAAACAGAGTTATGAAGGCGTCTTTGCGAGCTCAAATCACTCACCAAAAGGCATTGCATGACAAGATAAGCATAGAATCATCAAGAAGACATGTTCATGAAGCTAACCATGGCAATATGATGTTCACATCATGCACAAATCAACTACAACAACCATGGAAAAATTGATTAACATGTAAACAATCTGCCAGGAACATTTTATAGCAAAAGTGGAGCAAGATTAAGACATGCTAGGGCACTCCATAATTGCAAATAGGGCAACGGTTGGATAGGGCATAACCATATGTCCAAAACATCCTTAGTGAAGGAACTCAAAAAAGCATGGATCTCACTGTAGCAACATGTTTACATGTCATAAAATAACAATAGGAAAAGGACTTAGCGAAACCCTAAGTCCCTGAAATCAGCAGTATCACAAAGGCTACTTTGCATGCTTGTGCTAGTCACCACATTGATCACAAAAATACGTGGCAAGCACCCCTGTAAAGATGGCATGGTATAGACAAAAGCACATGTAGAGCTCATGCCCATATGAAGCACACAACAAATGTGCCAAAATTACAAATCCTCATACTTTGATAAGTAACAACACCTAACTTTTTATAGCACTCTTGCACCAATGATTTGGGCATCAAGATGGACTCAAACAAGCATGCCACAATGGAATGAAATGAAGAGCATCTCACGTTGAATATTTCGATTTGTCATACACGTCAGACGGAGCAATGTGCATGAAGTTACGGCACGATGAACAAGGCACCAGAATGCAAAATTACGGGGACTTTGACGAAAATTACCCTCTGAATCCGGATCTAGGGTTTCGGGCATGGAGATCGAGGATGGCCGGGGCAGCTCGCCGGAGACGAGCGGGACGATGGTCAGAGTTGGAGGAGAGGGCCGGCGAGGTCGGGGAGGCGCGGATCCGCTCCGGCCTGATTGGATTTGGCCATCGACGAGGGGCGGCGAGGTCGGGCGCGAACGAGGCGACTGCGGCAACGACCAGACGACGGGGCGGCACGGGAAACGGCGACCGGTGGCACATGGGTCCGGTGCAGGGGAGCGCGAGCACGGGCGCTGGACGAGCGCGGGCGCCGACGGGAGGCGAACGGGCTGGGGGGGCGGCTTCGGGCTTCGGCGGGCCCGTAGTGGAGGCGCGACGAAGTGGGGCGGCCCGGGTTGACGTGGAGGCGCGGTAATGGTTCCAGGCAGTGGCGTGATGACGTGTCGCCACCTGATTGGATGGGGCGACGCGTCCGGCGGCGGTGATTTCGTCCGGCGGCGCTAGGGAATGAGCGTAGGGTTTGGACTGCGAGAATTTCGGGGAAGAGGCACATATTTATAGCTAGGAGGAGGTAGGAGTGTCCAAATGGAGTGTAGTTTTCGCCCACACGATCGTGATCCGACGGCGGAGGACATGGAAGAGGTTCGGATGGGTTATTGAGCCGTTCTGGAGGGGTGTTGGGCTGCAACACACAAGAGGCTTTCGCGGTTACCCGGTTAACCCTTGGAGCATCAAACAGACTCCCAATGGGACGAAATTTGACAGGCGGTCTACCAGTGGTGTACCTAGGCCGCTTGAAAAATCTCGGTCCATTCCGAGAATGTTTAAAACCCGCTCACGAAAAGAGACAAAAAGGGGCGCCGGTGCACGTAGGAGTGTCGGATTGCAAAACGGACAATAGGGAAAATGCTCGGATGCATGAGACGAACACGTATGCAAATGAGATGCACATGATGACATGATATGTAATGCATGACATGAACAAAATGCAAAACAAAGACAAAACCCAACCACGAAGGGAAATCTCATAACTTAATGCCGAAAATGGCAGAGTTGGAGTTACAAATATGGCAAGTTACATTCGGGGTGTTACAACTTATTTTCTTCACACTAATAGATCATACATATTTAGAGAGCAATTTTTATTGCTTGCACCGATGACAACTTACTTGAAGGATCTGACTCAATCCATGGTAGGTATGGTGGACTCTCATGGCAAAACTGGGTTTAAGGATGTTTGGAAGCACAAGTAGTATCTCTACTTGGTCCAAAGAACTTGGCTAGCATGAGAGGGAAAGGCAAGCTCAACATGTTGGATGATCCATGACAATATAACTTCTATTCGGATATAAGAAAACATAACTCATTTGTAGTCTTCCTTGTCCAACATCAACTTATTAGCATGTCATATTTTAATGAGTGCTCACAATTACAAAAGATGTCCAAGATAGTATATTTATATGTGAAGCCTCTCTTTCTTTATTACTTCCTATTAATTGGAACAATGACCAAAACTATTTTTGTCAACTCTCAACAACTTTTACTCATCATACTCTCTATATGTGAAGTCATTACTCTCCATAAGATCAATATATGATCTTTTTATTTCATTCTTTTTATTCTTTCTTTTATTTAATTCCATCAAGATCATAGCAAGAAAGCAAAGCCCTTATCTCAAAACTACTCTTTATTACATATCTCAAGGACTTGATTACATAGAGGGAACATAAAGAAAAACTCAAAGCTAGATCATACTAAAAACTTCATTCTCCTAGATCAAGATATACCAAAAGGATCGAACTAATATGAGAGATAAAGATAAAGATGTGATGGTGATATGATACTGGGGCACTACCCCAAGCTTGGCAGTTGCCAAGGGGAGTGCCCATACCCATGTATTTATATCTCTTTCTTCGGAGGTGGTGATGAAGGAGTTGTTGCATTTTTCTTCTCTAGCTTGCGTCTGAGGTTAAAATATTCCTCCTCAGATCCTCATTTTCGAGCTCGAGTTTCATTATCTTTTTGCATAATGCCGCCTTGCTGTCCTGCAAAAAACGTGGTGGGATAGATTGAACCTTAGGGAGGCTTGACTTCATGAACTCCACATGCATATCGCCAGGTTGGGGCAGTGGATCGTCCTCTTCATCGGAGCTGGTCTCCTCCTTCCCCTTTGGCTCATAGTCTTCCTCTTCCTCCGTGGTCCAACCATAATGTTCCACATCCCCATATACTTTTGGGTTTGTGATATAATCAGCCATGTAGCTCTCTCCATTAGAGTCTTGGGACGACATCTTGCTCCAAATCTGCTGCAGGAACTACTCAAAATGAAAACAGGGGAGTTTTGCGTGGTACGGTGGTCAAAATCTTCGGGTGAATATATCATGAATTTTTACCGACCAAAAGAAGTATCGTGCAAGAAAACAAAGTCCGGAGGGCACACGAGGTGGCCACAAGGTCGTGGGGGGCGCCTAGGGGGGTAGGGAGCGCCCTCCACCCCTGTGGTGGCCTTGTGTCTCTTTCGGACTACTTTTAATTTTCCTAATTTTTTTAAATATTCCAAAACGAAGAAAATTTATCATTAGAAACATTTTGGAGTCAGTTTACTTACCGTACCACATACCTATTCCTTTTCAGAGTCTAAAATGTTCTGGAAAGTGTCCCTTATTTACTCCTCCGGTGTTACAGTATCAGTTATATTGCTCTCAACATTTATGGGAGTACTTGAGATATAATGTTTGAGTCTTTGACCATTTACCACCTTCGGAATTTTGCCTTCAACATTGTTAATTTTTATGGCACCAGAACGGTAGACCTCCTCGATGATGTAAGGGCCTTCCCATTTAGAGAGAAGCTTTCCTGCAAAAAATCTTAAACGAGAGTTGTATAGCAAAACATGATCGCCTACATTAAACTCACGCTTTTGTATCCTCTTGTCATGCCATCTTTTAACTTTTTCTTTAAACAATTTGGCATTCTCATAGGCTTGGGTTCTCCATTCATCAAGTGAGCAAATGTCAAATAACCTCTTCCCACCGGCAAGTTTGAAATCATAATTGAGCTCTTTAATAGCCCAATATGCCTTATGTTCTAGTTCAAGAGGTAAATGACATGCTTTACCATAAACCATTTTATACGGAGACATACGCATGGGATTCTAATAAGCAGTTCTATAAGCCCACAAAGCATCATCAAGTTTCTTAGACAAATTCTTTCTACATCTATTAACAGTCTTTTGGAAAATTAATTTAATCTCTCTATTGCTCAATTCTACTTGACCGCTAGACTGAGGATGATATGGAGATGCAATTCTGTGATTAACATCATACTTAGCAAGCATTTTACGAAAAGCACCATGAATAAAATGTGAACCACCATCAGTCATTAAATATCTAGGGACTCAAAACCTCAAAAAAATAAATTCTTTAAGCATCTTAATAGAAGTGTCATGATCAGCACTACTAGTTGGAATAGCTTCTACCCACTTAGTAACGTAATCAATAGCAACTAAAATATGTGTATACCCATTAGAGGAAGGAAAAGGTCCCATATAATCAAAGCCCCAAACATCAAATGGTTCAATAACAAGTGAATGGTCCATAGGCATTTCCGTACGTCTACTAATATTACCAATTCTTTGACATTGATCACAAGACAAAACAAACTTACGAACATCTTTAAAGAGAGTGGGCCAATAGAAACCGAACTGCAATACCTTATGCGCAGTTCTATCTCCAGCGTTGTGTCCCTCGTAGGACTCAGAGTGGCACTTGCGTAGGATCCATTCCTGTTCATGCTCAGGTACACAACTTCTAATAACACCATCACTACTAGAGTTAGCTTATTTGCCGTCTGCCAACTCTTTGTTGTCCACTGGCCGACGACAAAGAAGGTCTTTGCCGTCAGCCACACGAAAACGGATGACAAAGATGTGGCTCATGGCAAACAAGGTCTTTGCCATTAGCCAATTCTTTGCCGTCCGCTGGCTGACGGCAAAGAATCTTTGTCGTCCGCTAGCAGATGGCAAAGAGCTGGGTGGGTCCAGTTATTGTTTAACCAACTCAAGCTCACCGGCCCCACCTCTTTGCCGCCCGCAAGAGGACGGCAAAGAATCTTTGCCAACCGTTGACTGACGGCAAAGAGGCAGGTACGTTAACGGCCGTCCCGCCCCCGTCCTCTGTCTCTTCTCTCCACTCTCTCATTCCCTCCCCCCCCTCACCCACGCCGCCACCGCGACCAAGTCTGCCGTAGCTGGCCGCCCCGCTGCCCCGCACCCCTCCCCTGCGACGCCCCAACATCTACTGCACCCTCGCCGCCCCTTCCACGTCGCCCCGCCCCCGCCCCTCCCCTCTGTCGCCATCCCCCACCCACACCGGCCCACCCGCCACCGCCGACCCTGTCTGGTGTAGCCGGCCGCCCCGCCACCCCGCACCCCAACTCGACCTCCACCACGGCCCCACCGCCTCTTCCATGTCTGCCAGCCGCGCCGCGGCCATCCCCGCCCCGTCCCGCCGCGGTCGTCCGTCCTCCCCCTCCACCGGGTCGCCGCCTCCTGCAGCGGCCACCGCAGCCGTCCGGCCTCCCCCTCCATCAGGTGAGCTCCTCCCCCTTTTTCTAATTAGTTTCTTTTTGTTTCTTTTAGTTTAGTTTCTGTTTTAGTTTTAGTTTTAGTTTTAGTTTAATTTTAGTTTTAGTTTAGTTTATTTTAGATTAGTTGTAGTTTTAGTTTATCTTAGTTTAGTTTATTTTAGATCAGTTTTAGTTTTAGTTTAGAAGAAGAAGTAGAAGGAGGAGGAGGAGGAGGAGGGAGGAACAGAAGGAGGGAGAAGAAGAAAGAAGAAAAGAAGACGAAGAGGAAAAAGGAGAAGAAGAAGAAGAAGAAGAAGAAGAAGAGGAGGAGGAGGAGGAGGAGGAGGAGGAGAAGAAAAAGAAGAAGAAGAAGAAGAAGAAGAAAGAGGAGAGGAGGAGAAGAAGAAGAAGAAGAAGAAGAAAGAGGAGAGGAGAAGAATAAGAAGAAGAGAAGAAGAAAAGGAAAAAAGAGACCCCGACCCCCGACACCCTAACACCACACCCCGACCCACACCCCGACCCTGACACCCTGACACCCCGACCTCGACACAACACCCCGGCAGGACACCCCGACCGCGACACCCCGACACCCTGACACCACACCCCGGCCCAGACCACCGACCATCGACACCCCCACACCTGACACCCCGACCACCGACACCCCGACCCCGACCACCAACACCCCGACCCCGACAGCCCGACACCCTGAGACCCTGATACGTCTCCAATGTATTTCTAATTTTTGATTGCTCCATGCTATTATATTATCTATTTTGGATGTTAATGGGCTTTATTTTACACTTTTATATCATTTTTGGGACTAACCTACTAACCGGAGGCCCAACCCAAATTGCTGGTTTTTTTGCCTATTTTATGGTTTCGAAGAAAAGGAATATCAAACGGAGTCCAAGCGGAATGAAACCTTCGGGAACGTGATTTTCTCAACAAACATGATTCGGGAGACTTGGAGTGGCCGACAAGAAACAAGGGAGGAAGGCACGAGGCAGGGGGCGCGCCCTCCACCCTCGTGGGCCCTCCGTTGCTCCACCGACGTACTTCTTCCTCCTATATATATCCATGTACCCGCCAAACATCCAAGAGCACCTCGAAAACCTAATTCCACCGCCGCAACCTTCTGTACTCGAGAGATCCCATCTCGGGGCCTTTTCCGGAGCTCCACGCGGAGGGGGCATTCATCACGGAGGGCCTCTACAACAACTCCATGGCCTCTCTGGTGATGTGTGAGTAGCTTACTTTAGACCTACGGGTCCATAGTTATTAGCTAGATGGCTTCTTCTCTCTCTTTGGATCTCAATACAAAGTTCTCCTCGATCTTCTTGGAGATCTTTCGATGTAATCTTCTTTCGCGGTGTGTTTGTCGATATCCGATGAATTGTGGGTTTATGATCCAGATTATCTATGAACAATATTTGATTCTTCTCTGAATTCTTTTATGTATGAATGGTTTATCCTTGCATATCTCTTCGAATTATCAGTTTGGTTTGGCCTACTAGATTGATCTTTCTTGCAATGGGAGAAGTGCTTAGCTTTGGGTTCAATCTTGCGGTGTTTGGTCCCAGTGATAGAAAGGGAACCAACACGTATTGTATTGTTGGCATCAAGGATAAAAAGATGGTGTTGATATCATATTGCATGAGTTTATCCCTCTACATCATGTCATCTTCCTTAAAGCATTACTCTGTTCTTATGAACTTAATACTCTAGATGCATGCTGGATAGCGGTCGATGTGTGGAGTAATAGTAGTAGATGCAGAATTGTTTCGGTCTACTTGTCTCGGACGTGATGCCTATATAAATGATTATACCTAGATATTCTCATAAGTATTCGCTTTTCTATCAATTGCTCGACAGTAATTTGTTTACCCACCGCAATACTTATGCTCTTGAGAGAAGCCACTAGTGAAACCTATGGCCCCCGGGTCTATCCTCCATCATATTATATTCCAATACTTAGTTATTTCCTTTGCCGTTTATTTTACTTTGCATCTTTATTTCCCATCATCATAAAAATACCAAAAATATTATCTTCTCATATCTATCAGATCTTACTCTCTTAAGTGACCGAGAAGGGCTTGACTACCCCTTTATCGCATTGGTTGTGAGGTTCTTATTTGTTTGTGTAGGTGCCTGGGACTTGAGCGTGATCTCCTACTGGATTGATACCTTGGTTCTCAAAAACTGAGGGAAATACGTACGCTACTTTGCTGCATCACCCTTTCCTCTTCAAGGGAAACCAACGCAGTGCTCAAGAGGTAGCAAGAAGGATTTCTGGCGTCGTTTCCAGGGAGATTCACGCCAAGTCAAGTGAAGATTCGAATCCCAACAAGGAATAATTTCAGGCGCCATTACCAAGTCAAAACATACCAAGTACCCATCAAAAACTCTTATCCCTCGCATTACATTATTTGCCATTTGCATCTCGTTTTCCTCTCCACCACTTCACCCCTGCCGTTTTATTCGCCCTCTCTCTCTCTCCGTTCCCCTTCTCTTTCCCTATTTTCCTCTTTTGCCCGTTTCTTGTTTTATTGTGTGTTGGATTGCTTGCCTTGTCGTTATGGATAGTCCTCTATCTTCTCTATTGTCCCCCGAGAATGAAGTTGTTAATTTTAAACAATGGGAGGGAGAAAATCTAAAAGATGCTTGGTGTAGAATTTGCAATGCTCAAAATAGATTTATCAGGAATCAATCTAGTTCCGTTCTTCTCCGCAATTTTTATGTAGGCACCACTCCTTGGTACAGATATATTCTTGATACCATTACCGGAGGAAATTTCTTGGGTAGCAATACTGTAACATCCCAAATTTTCAATTTGGAATGTTATACACTAGATCATCTTTGCATATCATATTTTATTGCATTTTGGTTGATCCTAGAAATTCTACGCAACTCAACAACCCTCTGAGAGAGTTGGGGATTTCGTTATTTTCATATGTGAGTTTTCTCAAATTTTGAAAATAGGATAATTTGATTTTCTTTATTTTATCTTCAGTTATTTCTATTACAAAAATATGAGAGAGGGAATAAAATGACTTTCCCAAAATAAAGAAATATTGAGGATTTAATAAAAAAATCAAATAATATTTTATTTTGGTTTATTAGCTATTTTATTTGAATTTAGGAAAAATGCGCGTTTTTCAAAATTGCATTTAGGCCCAAATAAATGTTCATCCTGTGCGGCTTGATTTTAGAAGCCGGGGAAATTTATTTCGGGATTTTTGAAGTCTGTTTAGTATTCCTTTTATTTTTTTTCTGAGTGTAACTATTTAAAAAAATCTGAACCGACTTTGGGCCGTAACCGGCCAAGACTCCACCTGGCCGGGGCTTTAAATAGCCGTGCCCCGGGCCGCCTCAGCCAGCCCAGCCGCGCCGGGCCCCCGCGCCCAAACCCTAGCCGCCGCCGCCCCGCCGCCACGCCGCCGCCGGAGTTCGCCGCTGACGAGGTCGAGCCACTGTTTTTTTAGAAAACCGTTAGGTTTTCACCGGTTTTTTTTGGTTTTTTTAGATTCGTTTTTTAGATAGAACGGTTTTTTCTTTCGGTTTAGTTATTTAGCGAGCGTTCGCTCATTCGTTCGTTTTAACGAACGCGTTCTTCGTTTAGATCCAGTTAACGAATGTTCGTTCGTTAATCTGTTCATCGTTTTCTTTTTCTCAGATTAAATCCATGATTTTTCTGATCGTGATTCCTGATCCTTTTTTGTTTTAGTATAACTTTTCACTCGTTTATCGGAATTAGGCGATTCAAGCGCCTGGAGTTTCGTCTCCAAACCCTATTTCCGTTTAACAAACTCAAACGAGTTTTTGCCACTGTAAAAATTTCCCTAGATCCAGAATAGTAAACGAAGCTTGTTTCTTTTGCCGTTTGTCTTTCGTTGCTTCGTTCGATTTGATTCTTTTTGCCAACCGGAGTTCTTAAGTTGAACTTTCTGGTTAGATCTCTTATTTGAGTTTTACATGTGCATTAGTTGAGTACTTATTGTATGCTTATTTGTTTGCGATAGTGTACCCGGAGTGCCCCGCTTACTACTTTGAATCGCTAGGTTTCACGGATCATCAGCAAGGCAAGTAACACTTTGATCATACTTCCAATTACCCAGTTTTATTGCATTAGATCAACCCTCACACATTGCATGATTAGCATCTAATTAAATTGTGGGTTTGGGAAGTAGTTGAGGTTGTACCTATTACCTGTTATTATCAAACCTTTGGTAGTTACTTCTACGTTTGCTTATTATGCCATGCTATGCTACTAGACGTGGATTGGGTGAGTGAAATCCATGACAGATGTGAGATTGTTAAATTAAAAGGATTATCTAAGGTGGGAACTTAAATACACATCTGGGTGGATTGAGGCACGTGGGTATTCCAGCGATTGCCTGTTTTCTTTTGGACCGCCAGCCAGACTCAAAGGGATCATGAGGTTATTCATGCTAGAAACTTCCGTGTGCAGCCACAGGCTACTATGGGCTCTAGCATAGTTGAGTAAGTAATGCGAACTCTTACAATGGTAGACTAGCAGATGTAGGGGAAAGTAGGTGTAACGGTCTACCCGATCGTAAGGTGCTAGCGCTTCTGAAAGACTATGTCTCGGTCATCCGTTTCTCAAACAACATGTAGTGCGAGAATCCCAATGGAGGAGATCGAGTCTTGTGCGGAAAAGTGCGCAATCCTCTGCAGAGTGTAAAAAATAATCATGGTTAGCCGTGTCCCCGGTTATGGACATCTTGACTATCTAGTACCTGGATTATCATGTGAATCTCATCATGTCACTCTAAAATTAATTTGTTGGGTTTTTGATGATGCTTAATTGGGATTGAGAATGCTCTGAACCATTCTCAATGTTTAACAACTACCATGATAGTGAAATAAAATTTATTCCTTTGCAGTAGGGAAAAATTGGCTTTATGCAAAACTGTAACCATAGAGCTTTCCATCAGCCAAATATGCATGTAGTATAGCCTATTTCTTTCATTGCTCTCTATGTGTTACATTGCCAGGATATTCCATGTGCTGACCCGTTTCGGGCTACAACGTTAATGTTGCAGACTATTGAGACGATGATTAATTAAGGTGCTTTTAGGTCGTGGTTCTATACTCAGTGATGCCGTTGGAGTTGATGGACTCACTTATCTTCCAAGCCTTCCGCTGTTATCATTATTAGATGGCCTTAAGCCATATTTATTGTAATAAGCTCTCTTTTGAGACACTTGATGTAATAACTGTGTGATTGCTACTCTGTTATAAATACTTCAAGTACTGTGTGGTGTCAGCATTACTGATCCAGGGATGACACCTGAGCACAGAGATTGGACCGTTTGAGGTCTGGTCGCTACAAGATGGTATCAGAGCACACGCTGACTGTAGGACACGACCACTAAGCTAAAATACCTAGATCACTACTCACTCTCTTCTCATTCTGACTTCTCATCTTTTCTGCTCTTTTAGGATGGCGGATGCAAAGAACAAGTTCACGCAACCGGATGAAGATACACCCTTTGCACGTCACTTAAGGAAGTCATTAGATACCTGAACATAGGAGTACCAAGCTTCACCGGGACCTACAATGCCACTTTACCGGAAGAAGAGCGCTAGATGATTCAAGTTCAAGTTCCAGGAAGGACGTTCATGCCAGTCACTGAGCCCATAGAGTTTTCCTTTGATGCACCAACCTGGAGTCTAGGAAAGAGCATGGCAGCTCACATCGCCATGGGACGTATTGGAGAAGTTTACCACAATGATCTCAAGGATACTATCTACCAGATTTGTGGGCGACGAGATGAGCACTGGGAGATGATCAGCACCAGGAAGGATAGATCAATTGCAGATTTTATCCAGGAGTTAAACCAGCACATTCGACGTCAGGAGAACCAGATGTGCGCCGACATGATAGATCTGAAGAAGGCGAGGACAAGAATCAAGGAACTGGAGGAAGAACTCAAGGCTACACGTGAAGATTATGAAGAGGAAATCGAAGTATTAGTGGGGAAGAATGACGATCTGATCAAGAAGATCGGAATATTTATGGGAGGCCCTACACCAGTAGAAGAAGACGAAGAACCCAATGAGATTCGCCCGGAAGACTACATCATCATCAATGACACCGACTCAGATCCAGATAATAGCGATGATGACTATGTTGACGAAGCAGGAGCAGATATCATGGAGTCTGCAACCGAAGAATATTTCTAGTAGACCACCCCAATAGTAGTAGTAGTCCACCATGTAAATATAGTAGTCCGAGCACTTTTGCGATAGTTAGATCGATTGTATGCCCTTGTTTGATTGAATGAAGTGAATTGTTTGCTTTTGCCTCATGTGCATATGGGTAGTGTTTTCTCTCTAGACCCCTCTATATTCTTAAATCTCATCTTTTCTAAACCCTCAGACGCCTCCGAGACGTGACCCCGGATTTACCTTCCCACCGGAGCTCACTCAGTTGATCCAGCAGCAGAACACATTGATGCAGTTGCTAGTTCAGAATCAGAATCAGGGGAACAACAACAACAACCCACCCCCACCACCTGTTGATCACTTAGCCCTTTTTCTTAGGCTGAATCCGCCGGTGTTTTCCAGTAGCACCAAGCCGATAGTAGAAGATGATTGGCTCCGCAAGACAACTACGGAGTTGAACACGGCAGGATGCACAGATGCGGAAAAGGTGAAGTTTGCCGCACATCAGCTTGAAGGACCTGCATCATCATGGTGGGAGAATTTCACAGCCACTTTCCCTATCGACACTGTCACGTGGGACCAGTTTCAGCAGGCTTTCTGTACTGCCCATGTTTCAGAAGGAGCTATGGCCATGAAGAAGCGAGAGTTTCGCAACTTGCGCCAAGGAGGAAGGACAGTTGGTCAATATGTGGAGGACTTTAGTAAGCTAGCACGTTATGCCCCAGATGACGTTGCTATGGATGCAGCTAAGCAGGAGAAGTTTCTGGAAGGACTGAATGATGAGTTGAGCATGCAGTTGATGGTAGCAACCTTCAACAACTACCAAGAGTTGGTAGATCGTGCTCTTATGATTGAAGGGAAGCAGCAGCAAATTGAGAACCGCAAGAGGAAGTATGGACAAGGGAAGTACAATTCTGGAGCTCAGCAGAAGCCATGTTTTACACCTAGACCGGGAGAACATTTTTAGCATACCCATGGAGGAGGTAGCTCGCACAATCACAATGGAACCAAGAATGGTAATGGGAATGGAGGAAGCAACGGCCAGAATCGCACCAACCCATCAACCCCAGCCAAGAGAGACCTGAGCCAAGTCACTTGCTTTAAGTGCCAGAAGACCGGACATTATGCCAATGAATGTCCTGAATCCTAGAATGTAAATGGAAATGGAAGCTCTGGGAAGAAGCCGAACCCTTTCAACAAGGGACAGGTGAAGCACGTTAACATGGAGGAGGTTGAAGAGCAGCCTGATGTAGTAATCGGTAAGTTTTTGGTTAAGTCATTTACTGCACTCGTTCTTTTTGATACTGGTGCATTGCATTCATACACATCAAGGGGATTTGTGGATAAGTATAATCTGCCCACCAAAGTTCTTAGAACACCTATGTTAGTAAGCTCACCAGGAGCGGAGTATATGGCTAGCCAAGGATGTTTTCAAGTGCCATTGAGTATAGGTAGGCATGTGTTTCCCTCGGATTTAATCATTTTGGAATCACAAGGTTTGGATATAATTCTGGGTATGGATTGGCTGTCGATGTATGGAGGAAACATCGATTGCACCAGTAAGTCGATTTTGCTTACCACCCCAGAAGGGAGAAGGATCAAGTATGTATCCCAACATGTGCCAAAAGGGACTCAAGTAAATTGTTTAACAGGAGTTGTGCAGGAGGAAGTACCAGTGGTGAAGGATTTCCCTGATGTATTTCCAGAGGAGTTGCCAGGCATGCCACCGGATAGAGATATTGAGTTTTCGATTGAGCTTTTGCCAGGCACAGGGCCAATATCAAAGAGACCATATAGGATGCCCGCAATGGATTTGGTGGAGATAAAGAAGCAGATTAAGGAGTTACTGGATAAAGGATACATTCGCCCAAGTTCTTCGCCTTGGGGATCGCCAGTACTTCTAGTGGAGAAGAAGGATGGATCGTTAAGGATGGTTGTTGATTATCGAGGATTGAATGAAGTAACCATCAAGAACAAGTACCCACTGCCAATGATAAATGATCTGTTTGATCGATCGCAAGGAGCTAAGGTATTTTCCAAGATCGATATGCGATCAGGATACCATCAGTTGAAGATACGAAAACAGGATATACCTAAGACGGCTTTTACCACCAGGTATGGGTTGTACGAGTATACCGTTATGTCATTTGGTCTGATTAACGCACCTGCATATTTTACGAACATGATGAACAAAGTATTCATGCAGTTTTTGGATAAGTTTGTCGTGGTGTTCATTAACGATATCCTGGTATACTCGAAGAATGAAGAGGAGCATAAGGAGCATTTGCGTTTGGTACTTGGTAAGCTCAGAGAACATAAGTTATATGCCAAATTTAGCAAATGTGACTTTTGGTTGAAGGAAGTTGGATTTCTCGGACACGTTATATCTGCAGAAGGTATAGCATTAGATCCCACCGAGGTTGATACTGTGACAAATTGGGAAGCCCCAACAACAGTTGGAGAGATCCGAAGTTTTCTTGGACTCGCAGGATACTACCGGAGATTCATTGAAATTTCTCGAAGATTGCGAAGCCTATGACCACTACTAGAAAAAGGGCTATAGATGGGATTGACACTAATGGCGCACCAGACAAGCGGTGCGCCATTAGTATATACTAATGGCACACCACCTTCTGATACGCCATTAGAGTTGAAACTACTAATGGCGCACCTGGCCCAGGGTGCGCCATTAGTATCAAAAAAATATTTTTTTTAACTAGTGCGCCTGTCCAAACATACTAATGGCGCATCCAGACACAGTGCGCCATTACTAGTTGTAACTAGTAATGGCGCACCTGCCGGAAAGTGCGCCACTAATGTTGTTTTTTTATTATATTTTTTATTCCCTTTTTTGCAAAACTACTAATGGCGCACCACCAGAAGGTGCGCCATTAGTAACCTAGATTACTAATGGCGCATCCAGAGTTGGTGCGCCATTAGTAAGTGGGCAGCAACAAGATATTTTGGACAGCCTCTCCTACCCACACTCACTTTCCCCCCACTTCATTCTCTCCACCTCCTCCTTGTCTCGGGTGCCTCCTCTTTTTCACCTCATTTCCACCATAGATTCATTCAATTTAAGTGGTTAAATTACCTTGTTTTGATAGGTAAGTAAGGCAAGCTAGATCTATATATGTTCGTGGTGTTGCATATGTTTGTGGTGTTGCATATGTGTTTGTGTTTGGAGGTGTACCGGTATTTGAAATGCGATAGTTGCCAATATTTTGCCGGAATGTTGATTCATTTCCGTTTCGGCGAGAATTTTGGCATTAAGAATTCTTTTTGGTCCTATTTTTAGGGAAAGTCATGCCAAATTTTTTCTTGGTTCTAAAATATCGCTTTGCTCTACCCCGCAGGCGACCATGGTCCGCATGATGACCGAAGGCATCGTGAATAGGTTTTTGAGGTCCGCGAAGGCTGAGATGCTTCAAAAGAACGAGATGGAGATAAGATGTCCGTGTCGAAGATGCAAGCTGAAGAGCCTTATTGCGGACCCGGAATCCGGGCAGGTGCGGGACCACCTGCTCTTGCGTGGTTTCATGGATGGCTATCGGTGGCAAGGTGATGAAGATGACTATGAAGTCGTCCATGGGGGCCGGGCAAGCAATGAGGAAGGGCAGCAAGACAACCACCGTGGCTCGGGCGGGCGAGAAGACGAAGAATCCCCAGGAGATGATCACGACGGTGATGCTGTACACAGTCATCATGTAGAAGATGCAGGACATGATGATGAGGAAGATGCCGGAGCAGACGACGGGCATGATCATGAAGATGATGATGCCGGCAGAGCAGACAACGCTGGACCATCGATGGGCTGGATGCAGGACCCTCATATTCAAGAGCTTCTTCTCAAGCAGACGGATAACGCAAGAGCTGCCGCCCGAGAGAAAGCCAAGATGGATCAACTTGAGTTAGACGCGGTTACTCCATTGTATGAAGGATGCAGGCCCAAGGATACCCGCCTGAAAGTAACGCTCATGGCTCTGGAGATGAAGGTAAAACACAAAATGACCGACGCATGCTTCGACGAGAACATGTCATTCTGGCACGAACGTCTTCCCAAGGGGAACAAGTTCCCGACCAGTTTGGAGGAGGCGAAGAAAATCGTGTGTCCTCTGGATTTACCGCACGTGAAATACCATGTGTGCATGAACAATTGCATCATTTATCGGGACGAGCACGCGGAGTCTACCATATGTCCAGTGTGCGGCGTCACTCGATACAAGAAGAGGAAGAAAGCTCCTCGAAAAGTGGTGTGGTACTTTCCGATCACTCCTCATCTGCAGCGGTATTTCGCGGACCCTAAGGTAGCAAAGCTCCTGCGTTGGCACGCGGATAGAGAGGAGAAGAAGCGAGAAGATGACGCAAATGATCCGGAGATAGATAAAAAAGACAAGATGCTGAGTCACCCTAAGGATGCGAGCCAGTGGCAAGCATTGAACTTCGAAGACCCAGAATTTGGGAACGATCCAAGGAACATCGTGCTGGGCGTGAGCACTGATGGAGTCAATCCGTTTGGCAGCCAGAGAAGCACACATTGCACCTGGCCTGTGTTTGTGTGGATGTACAACCTTCCCCCCTGGTTGTGCATGAAGAGGAAGTACATTCACATGAGTATGCTAATTGAAGGACCGAAACAACCAGGGAACGACATCAATCTGTATCTGGGGCCGCTGAAAGAGGAGCTTGACACGCTGTGGAAAACGCCAGCCAATACGTGGGACGCCGCAGAGAAAGAATATTTTCCTATGAGAGCCGCGCTGCTCACGACGGTGCACGACTATCTCGGTTACGGATATGTCGCGGGGCAGGTGGTCCATGGATTTTCTGGATGCGTCAGGTGCATGGATGAAACAACGTATCGCCAGCTAGATAGAGATCTTGGGTCTTCGAAAACCGTGTTCATGGGACATCGAAGGTGGCTTCGTGACGATGACCCGTGGAGAAAACGCAAGGATCTGTTCGATGGTGAAACCGAACCCCGAGGACGCCCGCGTACGAGGAGCGGCGAGGAAATAGACGAGCTGTTGAAAAATTGGAAAGACTGCCCACTGCCGGGAAAGAAGCAAAAGGAGCCAGAGCCGGGAAAGAAGCAAAAGGCGCCAGAGCCGCTGTTGAAGGTATGGAAAATGAGGTCTGTTTTCTGGGACTTGCCGTACTGGAAGATCCACCGTGTGCCTCACAGCCTTGATGTCATGCATATCACGAAGAACCTGTGCGAGAGTCTGCTTGGTACCCTGCTCAACATGCCAGAGAGGTCCAAAGATGGGCTGAAAGCAAGGGCAGACTTGAAATCAATGGGCATCAGGCAGGAGCTTCACGCTATATATGATGATCATGATGATGAGGCGAAGCAAGACATGGAAAGTCGTCGCAAAGGCAAGAAGGCCAAGAAGACCGGAAATGACTACCCTCCCGCGTGCTTCACTCTAAGTCAGGAGGAGATCGAGCAGTTTTTCACCTGCCTTGTAGGCGTAAAACTTCCTTACGGTTACGCGGGGAAGATAAGCAGATACCTAGACCCAGCGAAGCTGAAGTTCAGCGGGATGAAGTCTCACGACTGTCACGTGCTGATGACGCAGATACTTCCAGTTGCAATCCGTGGGATCATGGACGCGCACGTCCGTGAAACCCTATTTGGCGTATGCAACTTTTTCGACGTCATCTCTCGGAAGTCTGTTGGCGTGAGGCAACTCAGAAGGCTACAGGAAGAGATCGTGGTGATACTATGCGAGCTTGAGATGTACTTCCCGCCCGGATTCTTCGATGTTATGGTGCATCTGCTGGTCCATATCGTGGACGATATCATCCAACTCGGGCCGACGTTCCTGCACAGCATGATGCCGTTCGAAAGGATGAATGGTGTCATCAAAGGATACGTTCGCAACATGTCACGTATAGAGGGAAGCATAGCCAGGGGCTTTCTGACCGAAGAGTGCATCTCCTACTGCACGAATTATCTAGGCATCGAGAACCCCGTTGGTCTGCCCGTCAACAGGCACCTCGGCAGGCTCGCTGGATGGGGTCACCGTGAGGGTCGTCGCGAAATGCATGTCGACTTCGAGGGTCGACTCGCCGACTTTGAAAGAGCAAACCTAGTCGCGCTACAACACATAGACGTGGTCGATCCTTGGGTGGTAGAGCACAAAACCTTTATTAAGAAGACATACAATGACCGAGGACAACAGAGGACGGACGGAGATATACTCAAAGAGCACAACTCATGTTTCACGCGTTTGTTCAAGCAGAAGCTTCTCTCGTACCCTTTACATGAGGATTCTTCCGCGGAAGAACAACTCATATTCGCCTTGTCACAGGGCGTCGAGCACAACCTGATGACCTATGAGGCGTACGATATCAACGGCTACACATTCTACACCGAGGCCAAGGACATGAAGAGCGATGGTTATCAGAACTCCGGGGTAACGATGGAATCCTACACCGGTAACGACAAGGACAGATACTACGGAAGGATCGAGGAGATCTGGGAGCTGAGCTACGCTGGAGAGAAGGTCCCAATGTTCCGTGTCAGATGGGCCAAGAGCGTCCTAAAAGAAGACCGGTATTTCACCACCATGGTTATACCCGAAGCCAAATCCAAGACTGCGGGAGCAAACGTCACCGCGAAAAATGAGCCATGGGTACTGGCTTCCCAAGTGGACCAATGCTTCTTCATTACCAACCCGTCAAAGCGCAGTCGTGTTGTCGTGAGGAGAGGCAAAAGGAAGATCATCGGAATGGATGTAGTAGCCAATGAGCAAGACTTCGTCAAGTACAGCGACCCGAGGATCGAACATGACGACGATGATGAAGTAGCAGCATACACCACAAGAAGAAGCAGGACCACCCTACCTAAAGGATGTCCATTCCATAGAAGAACTCCATTTGCGAAAAAGAAGGGCAAGAAGATTGTGAACAGATAGCTAGCTAAGATCGATTGTATTTAAATCGTAGCCTTCATTTCTCGATTGTATTTCATGGGCACTTTTTGAACTATCATGAATATTTTTAAATTTCATGGACACTCGATCTCGATCCCCCTCCATCTCGATCGCTATCCTACCTCGCCAGATCCGGTCCCCCTCGCCGCCGAGCACCCCCCGGTCCACCGGCCGCCGCCGCCGACCCCCCGCACCCTTGATTCCCCTACTCAACCGCCACCGCCACCGCCGACCCCCCGCACCCCTCCCCTACTCAACTGCCGCCGCCGACCCCCCGCACCCCGCGCACCCTCCCCCGCTCCGCCGGCATTACTGTTTGATGATATTATTTAAAAAATTATTACTGTCTTATAAAACAATATTACTGTTATGATTTAAACAAGTTTGAACATATTTAAACACAAATAAGTATCAAACAGCATTTTAAATGCATAAAAAAAATTTGTGGAGCCTGGGAATCGAACCCAGGACCTCTTGGTGTGAGAACTAGCTGCTGACCAGTCGAGCTAGTAGAGGGGACTTGGTGTGGATCAGGTCAAGTGGAAGATAACCTGTTGGCTCGAGCAGAAATCAAAAAAAAAATACTAATGGCGCACCACGGTGAGGTGCGCCATTAGTATGGATGTACTTATGGCGCACCGAGGGGTGGTGCGCCATTTGTATTGTGCCATTGGCCCCATCCATATTTCCTCCCAGCCCCTCCCTATCCCCTCTCTCTCCCTCGCCCTCGCCCTCGATCCCCTTCCCCTCTCCTCTCCCGACGCCGCTGCCCCGCCGCCTCGACGCTGCCCCGCCGCCCCGACGCCGCCTCGACGCTGCCCTGCCGCCCCGCCGCCGCCTCGACCCCGCCCCGACGCCGCTGCCCCGCCACCTCAACGCTGCCCCGCCGCCTCGACGCGACCCCGCTGCCCGGACGCCGCCCCGTCCACACCACCGTCGTCGGAGCACCACCACCACCCGGACCTCGTCCCCGACATCCTCCCAGCGCCCCACTCCCCGGCATCTTCCCCGCGCCCCACTCCCCGGCCCCCGTGAGCTCCCCCTCCTCCTCTCCCCCTCTCCCCCTCTCCCCCTCTCCCCTGTGATTTTTTTTGCTTCTCCAGCCATGTTTGTGTCTAGAACTCTAGATCATGGAGGAATCGCCCTCTCCAGCAGTGTAATTCTTTTGTGTGTTTTAAGTGGTATTTACAGTGGACTTTTAGTGTAATTACTGTGCATTTTCAGTGAAATTTACACTGTAATTGTTAGTGGAATTTACACTGTAAATGTTAGTGGGTTTACAGTGTACTTCTAGTGGATTTTTGCTCTGTATTTGCAAGTGGCATTTTTAGTGGAATTACTGTGTATTTCCATGGTTTTTACACTGTAATTATTAGTGTAATTTTGGGGCTTTGTATAGTTGATTCACAGCAGCAGCAACTGTAATTGATCCAAAAACCAGGTCAATTGATGTCAAATTGATTAACTAAATCATCCAGAAACAAGAATGATAAGTCCATATGCTACTGTTGATCCCAAGACTGGAATGACAAGTCCAGGTGTTCCTCAATTGAGGAATTTGATTAACTAAATCATCCAAAAACCAGAATGATAAGGCCACATGCTACTGTTGATCCCAAGTTTGATGCATAACAATTGTTGTATGAGTTCTCCAAATGAACAGGAGTACTCCTCTGTTTTGATATGAAATCACCATGATAGGTCCACATGCTACTGTTGTCAACATGATAAATAGTTTCAGTTAGTTACCTCTAAAACTATTCCTAATTAACTGAAGAAGAGAAGAGAGGAGGAGTAGTTTATTTCATAGAGTAAACATTAGCACTATTTGACAGTAAAAGGTTTTAGCTAATTTGAATTAACTGAAAGCAGCAGTACATCATTTTTATTGACAGTAAAATGTTCAAAGAAATAGAAATATCAGTACAATAGCTAGATTACACTATCAGTACACTACCAGTAAAATGTTCATTTAGTTTCAGTAAACAAATATTGCCAAGCATGACATGGCCTTTGTGATCTCCTACTCCTGAATTTTCATGTCACTTATGCTATTAGTAGTTTTTTGACAGTGAAAGGGATGAAGAGGTCGGTGACCTCCAAATTCCAAATTTAGTAAAAGTTTGGGTATTCGAAACTACTAGTCTGAAAAACAGTTTATGTGGTCTGAAACTTTTCCTAATGTGTTTTAGACTTTTAGTAAAAGTTGTTGAGTCAAATCAGTTCTTTGATGCTATTATGGACAGATTTAAAATCCACACTAAACCTTGATATGGGAACTATTCGTTTTGATGCTACTATGCTTTAATACGATATGCTGCTAGTGGAAGACTTTGGAATTTGAAAACCCAAATCAGTTCAGTCTGCCTAGTTCAGCTTCACATAGGTTCCCATTTTCTAGCCTACTGTAATTGTTCCGAACTTTTGATAATCTGTTTCAGACTTTCAGTTAGGAGTTAAGACTAGGAAATAGTATTAACTGCTGTTGGATTAAATCAGTACGTGGTTAACAGGCACAACATTGTGCCTGTTGGGTTTATGAACAGATGCTAGAAGGTTGTCTGAAGATAGTTATTTGCTAGGGGTGGGGAATCATTTCATAAGTAAAAAGTCCATACTGAACCTTGATACGTAAACCAATGGTTTTGATGGTACTTTGGAACTTGAAAATCAAAATCAGTTCAGTCTGCCTAGTTCAGCTTCATATAGAAGATAATGATTCCTGTTTTTTAGTCTACTGTAATTGTTTTTTAGCCCACAGCACTTTGCATTGTTTTGAGGTTTTGTACATCAGCTTTCTTTTTTATCTTCTTATTTAAAACTGTAGTAGTACCTGTGACACATAATGCCTAACAGTTTAACTATTTTCCTGCTAATCCAGCCCACGCGGCTGCTGTACTACTTGTCAAGTGATGCTGCTGCTGCTATCTGCGAGTTGCTGCTGCTAGTTGTGATTTTGTCAAGTGATGCTGCTGCTACTTGTGATCTTCTAAAATAACCCCTTTCTCCTGAAACGTTGATTAATTTCCGTTTCGGTTGAGAAATGGGGCACTCCTAGGTCAAGAAAATTAGCAAAGGTCATGCCCAATTTTCTTGACCTAGAAGGTGCCCGATTCTCAACCGAAATAAAAATTAATTTGCTTTAGTGGTTGGATTAGTTTAGTATTTTTTTCACACACTCAGACACCCTTGCTTGCCATGTGTGTGAGAGAGATAGTGAGAGGAGACAAGAAGAAGGGGGTTAGGAAGATGTTGCCTGCTCATCAAAGCTAACCATCTCCCCCTTTTCACCCCTTTTCCTTTGTCTTTTGTGGGTTGCAAGGAAGCTAATGTCTTAGCTAGCTTAGCTTGTGCACAAAACCCAGTGTTACAATCTAGAAAATTAGCCTGCAAAGATGAGGTCCCATGCTGGCTGTACCACTACATCATGCAACAGTGCCTTCAAGATCCAAGGCAATATCACAAACATCATAGGCAATTTGACCAAACTCACAACATTGTATCTTTGCAGCAACCAACTTTCTAGACACACCCCTCAAGAATTAGGTTACCCTGAGAACATGGACTTGGACCTTAGCAACAATACACTAACAGGTTCTATCCCAAAACACCTAGGCAATATCACAAACATCTCTCAATTGTTCCTTGACAATAACCAACTTTTTGGCGACATTCCTTGAGAATTAGGTTATTTGGTCAACTTAGAGATCTTGTTCCTTGACAATAACCAACTTTTTGACCAAACTTTGTTCCTATTTATAGAGAAACATGGCCAACAACGATGAGGCCGGTGGTTCGGGCGGCAAGGAATTCTGGGAGCTGTCCCAGGAGATGGAGGAACAACCTCACTTGTATGAGGACGCCGCCTTCCCCACCGATCCTGAGACCACTGATGGTACCGCCGAGGATGACCCCACTGATGCCACCACTGATGGTGCTGCCGAGGATGCCACCACTGATGATGGCGGCGCACGCACAGATGGCAGCCAACCGAAGAGGCAACGGAAGGACCGGCGCCCGACCGTGCTCCGCACCCTCAAGGAGGAAGTTACTGAAGTGGACTCCAAAAGGAATCCAACGACGCCCGAACGAATAGTCAAGGGGTACTCGCTTTAGCTCGGGTGCATTCTCCGGAGCACCGTCTCGATCAAAACTGAGAACCTCAGGCATCCTGACCGAGGGAATTTGCGCAACCTCCTCTTCACGAAGCTCCACGAACGATACAAGTTCCACGCTGAATTTGAAAACACAAGCCTCAAAGGGAATAAAGTGAACAGTGCTGCCCTCATGAAGATGAGCACGGACCTGTCTACTTGGAAAAGCAATGTGAAGAGAATGATCGAGAAAGGTGAGAGTTATGAGAAGATCAAGGAGAAAAATCCTTCGATCACCGAAGATGACTACAACGACTTCAATATCAATTGCTCGAGCACCGCAAGCTCCGAATCAAGTAAGTGGGGGAAAGAAATGCGGGAGCTGAACTTAGGGGAACACACACTCGGTCCCGGCGGTTACAGAGTGGCGGAGCCTATATGGGACAAGGAGGAGGCGGACCATGCCGAGCAAGGCCTACCGCCCCTCTTCGATAAATACGGTGACAAGAAGACCAGGAACTTTGTCAAGGCCCGGTACAAGAAGGACCCGAAAACAAAGGAGCTTACCACGGATCCGAAGACCAGGGCGCTTGAGCTTGTTCTGGTAAGGAATACACCCCCGCGTAATTAGCTCCATATGGTTGCATTCTAATTAATGAAGCCAAATTTCTAAATGGTTCACATTCCTTCCGCAGGCGACTGAAAGCAGTAGCGCGGGGTCGACTAAGAGCAACCCTTGGGACACCACTCTAAATAGGGCGTTGAATGTAATGAAGAACAAGGATAAGCTCAGTAAGCCGACGTCAGCTGGCCGTGTGGCCGGCAAAGGCTTGTCGACAAAATGGTCGTCATACTATAACACTGGTGGGCGAAAGGAGAAAAAGACCAGCTCGGAAAGCCAGGCGCGCGAGGTTCAAGAACTCAGGGCACAGGTGGCCCAGATTCCGGAGATTGTCCAAGAGCAAGTGCAACAACAACTCGGAGCGACGATCACCGCCATTGTGCCTACCTTGATCCAGGGGATTAGTGCGTGGATTGCGGGCGGCCAACAGGGGCCGCCCCGATTCCTAGCTTCACGGCCAGCAACTCGCAGAACGCGATGGCGGGGCCATTGGTGTCTCCGGCGGAGGTGGCATTGGTGTCTCTATCGGAGGCGGCACGGGAGCTTAATGCACCCGGGTGTACGCCGGCTGGCACCTCTGCAGCAAGCGGCCCCTCCGTCAACTGCACGCCCGCCGTTGGCGGTGCCTCGACATTAGCCGAGCTCGACGCCATCATCACAGTAACTAATTAAGCCTCTCTCGGCCGAGGACTTCATCTCCTTGCCTTTGACTGGGCATCCCTGACGCCCTACATGTTTTCGCAGGGCGCCGCCGATGTTCCGTGCACTCTCCTGCACTTCGTGAACAACGAGTTGGTCGATGTCGCCAAGGGCAAAATCGTTCAACCAGGCAACCCCTTGTTCCACGGTACCCAGATGCCACCCAACTTGTTTAGGGTTCAACTGGTTTGGGTGCTGCCAGGCTGCGACGAGTTGTTACCTCTGATTCGACCCGTCGGGGTCGACGATGATGACGTGATGACCCTCAGCGCTTGCCTGAGCTGGCCCCTGCTTTGGCCGAAGAGCCAGATTCGTTTGGGGGCGGGGGACACCACCCCAAAGACAACACCGCCAGTCGTGCCGCCGCCAAGTCGGCCCCATGGCAAGACCGCCGCAACGGTGCCGGACATCCCTATGCCACTGGATCCAAACATGCATATGGCACAGGATCAGAACGACGACGACGACGATACATTTGCCAACTTCGATCAGTACTTTGCCGATCATGGGTACAGTGGCGACTTCATGGGGCCTCCTTCTCAAGAACCCAACCCAACAAAAGACGTGCGCGATCTAGCTGGTACCGCGGAGAAGCCAAGTTGCAATAGGCGTCGTCTGCAGTTCAGCTCTCAGGAGACGCCTCCAGCTGCCGACTTCACCGAGCCTCAGATAGGCGAGGTGCGAAATATGATCAGCCCCAACACACTCAAGAAGGCGGTCTGTGAGCAGAACTCGGTCCCATTACAGGAGAAGAAGAAGGCACGCAAAAGAAAGACTAACAAGGGTGCGGGCCATCCGGCACCGAGTACGATCCGTGCTCAGGACGGGCCACCTTCACTTGAGGATATCTCGAGGAGGGTGCATGTGGCGGGTAGGCCGATGCTACCGAGAAATATGCTCGATGCTGCAACCGGTGCTATGCGGAGTCTGCATGACAGTGTTCTTTCTTTGGAGAAGCGGCGTCTCGGAGAGAAGGATGTGGCATACCCAGTTTTCGTGGCCAAGGTGCCAGAGGGCAAGGGCTTTGTGGATAACTCCATCGGGGGTACGATCGTCCTGCGGTTTGATGACATCCACGCTATGTTGAACCTTCATCCGCTGCACTACACCTTCGTTCGGCTATTTTCGCTGAGTATGGAGATGCGGATCATTCGTGACAAGACCCCGGACATCGTGATAGTCAACCCCTTCTACATGCGTGCCAAGATCTTGGGCAGCGCTGGGGACCAGCAAGTCGCGAGTTCTTACCTCGAAGGCGTCATTCTGGCAAACCAAGATAAGGATAACTTCCTCGTGCCTTACTTTCCCGAGTAAGTCCTCCCCTCAACCACCCCGTAACATATGAATTCTTAGATTTCGATCGTTTTTCTTTTAACATTCCGTGTTTTCTGCAGTGACACACATTGCACGCTCATCCTCCTAAGCCCCAAATATTCCATGGCCACGTATTTCGACCCGGACCGTCAGTCGAACGTAGACTACACAAATGTCAAGAAGGTTCTTGATGATGTTCTCCCCGGCTACGTCAAATCTGGAGGCACCTTCACCAGGCCTATTCGTAAGTACGGCAAGCACGTGTTCTCCCACAATACGACGTTCTGCTGCGTCAAGCAGCCGCCTGGCAGTCAGAAGGGTGCCTACTACGCCATCCATCACATGCGGGCGATCGTACGGGACCATCATCACCTTCTGCTACCGAGTAGACTCAAAGATTGGGCTGCGAGCGTGTCGGCAATCTAGGACGCGGACATCAGACAAGAATTCTTTCGCATCCAGTCGGAGTTTGCGGAAATCATCCATCAAGATGTCCTTCATACCTCGGGGCAGTTCTACCTTAGAAATCAACCGTCCAACAGTGACATCGACACAATCCTACAAATGCAGGCTGACAACGCCCGTTCTTTCATGACTCCCACGATAGACGGCGGCTTCATCCACGCTCCGGTCCCTTGAGTCGAGTCAAAAGCAGTGATGCTGCGTCTAGTTCTGAAACATCGATTGGCTCATGTTGTAATTAAACTTTAATGAACTTGTAGTATGTCTCTTTGGTTTTGAGAGTCGTTCAACTTAAGATGTAATCGATGCTATTAATGTCTTGCTTTTCTCTTCCGATCATTCTGTTGCATACTTATATATTGCTTATGTATTGTCTGTGAATTGGTACTAACGTTTCGTTTGGCTACTGCATAGCGATGCCGTGGTATGTCGTGTACAAGGGTAAGGTTCCCGGAGTCTACGACGACTGGGAGGAGTGTCGGAGACAGGTTCACCGATTCAGCGGTAACAGTTACAAAGGGTATGCCACTAGGGCCGAGGCCGAATCTAGATACACCCGCTATCTAGCGGGAGAGGGGAGGGAGCGTTGGAGGAACCGGATGAAGACGAGTTTCATCGTGATGATGCTCATCGTGATGACCGCAGCTCTCTTCTATGTGATGGTAGTTTAGATGATCGATATCGACTTGTAATGTGAAGACAAACTCGCGATCTCGAGACTTGTAATATAATGTTCTATCTTTGTTCGATCTTTTCAATTCGGAGACTAATATGATGAATTGTATTCGGAGACTAAAATGATGAATTGTATTCAGAGACTAATCTTCTATTGTATTCGATGAATCTGTTGTTGATGTGTGCTGTTTATATTTTGTCCAATTATACATTTTGTAACCTGTGCAAAAAACAGAAAATAAAAAAATAAAAAAAACCTAATATTCATACTAATGGCGCATCACATCACAGTGCGCCATTAGTATGCCAAAGGATACTAATGGCGCATCATTAAACAGTGCGCCATTAGTATGCCGAAGTTACTAATGGCGCATCTTGTTGTCGTGCGCCATTTGTATGCCAAAGCACCTGGGTATACATGGCCCCCTGGGAGGAATACTAATGGTGCACTGTTGTATATACTAATGGCGCATCTGAGGTGCGCCATTAGTATACCAGATACTAATGGCGCACCCGTGGTGCGCCATTAGTAAAATATACTAATGGCGTGCTACTAATGGCGCACCACTAATGCGCCATTAATGGCCAAATTAGGTGTGCCATTAGTAGGCCTTTTCCTAGTAGTGGACGGAGTTATTGAAAAAGGATACCAAGTTCATATGGACTGAGGAGTGTGAGGCTAGTTTCTAGGAGTTGTAGAAACGTTTGGTTACCTCACCTGTGTTGATTTTGCCAGATCAGACCAAGGATTATGAGGTGTATTGCGACGCTTCACGTCGAGGACTTGGAGCAGTGCTTATGCAGGAAGGAAGAGTTGTTTCATATGCCTCACGACAGATTAAGCCTAATGAGTTAAATTATGCCACACATGATTTGGAGTTAGCAGCCGTAGTGCATGCGTCGAAAACTTGGAGACACTTTCTCATTGGAAACAATTGTGAAGTGTACACAGATCACAAGAGTCTGAAGTATATTTTCACACAGAATGAGTTGAATCTCAGGCAAAGGAGATGGTTGGAGCTCATCAAGGATTATGATATGAAACTGCATTATCACCCCGGAAAGGCTAACGTAGTAGCTGACGCGTTCAGCCGTAAAAGCCATGTCAACACCTTAATGACGGGAGATTTACCAAGGGATTTAGCCGAAAATCTTTGAGAGCTATGTTTGGAAATAGTTCCAAGAGGCTATGTAGCAGCATTGGAGATTCAATCTACTTTGATGGATAAGATTAGATAAGCCCAGAAGACTGACAAGGAGATTGCCTCTATAAAGGAGAAAATGAGCAAAGGAAAAGCTAAGGGATTTTGTGAAGATGAGCACGATACCTTATGGTTTGAAGACCGTGTTTATGTGCCTAATGATTCGGAGATCAGGAAGTTAATTCTGCAAGAGGCCCATGATTCACCATATTCGATTCACCTAGGAAATACCAAGATGTATTTCGATTTGAAGGATACCTTCTGGTGGACCGGAATGAAGAAGGATATTGCGGAGTATGTAGCATTTTGTGATGTATGCCAGAGGGTAAAAGCTGAGCATCAGAAGCCAGTAGGATTGCTACAGCCATTGCCGATACCCGAATGGAAGTGGGATAAGTTAGGCATGGATTTTATTACGGGTTTACCTAGAACTCGTTCAGGCTATGACTAAATCTGGGTTGTAGTCGATCGTTTGGAAAAGGTAGCTCATTTCATTCCAGTGAAGACTACCTATACCAGTGCAAAGTTGGCAAAGATATACATGACCAGAATCGTATGACTGCATGGAGTTCCAAGGAGCATTGTATCAGATTGAGGAACCCAATTTACCTCAAAGTTCTGGAATCAGTTGCATGAAACTTTGGGTACCAGGCTAGAATTCAGCACAACTTTCCATCCGCGGACAGATGGATAGATCGAGATAGTTAAACAGATTTTGGGGGATATGTTGAGAGCTTGTGCGCTAGATTACGGATCTAGTTGGGACGAGAATTTGCCATATGCAGAGTTCTCTTACAACAACAACTATCAATCCAGTTTGAAGATGGCCCCTTTCGAAGCCTTGTACGGAAGGAGGTGCAGGACCCCATAGTCGTGGGATGAAGTTGGAGACCGCCAGTTGTTCGGACTAGATCTGATTAAGGAGTCTGAACAAAAAGTGAAATTGATTCGCGATAGGATCAAGGTAGCTCAATCCAGGCAGAAGAGCTACACAGATTCTAAACGCAAGGAGACAGTTTACAAAGTCGGAGACCGAGTTTATCTTCGAGTATCCCCACTTCGAGGAGTTAAGCGCTTTGGAGTTAAGGGAAAGTTAGCGCCACGTTTTGTAGGCCCATACAAAGTTTTGGAGCGTATGGGAGAAGTAGCCTATAAGTTGGAATTGCCCGAAGGGTTGTCAGGAGTTCACGATGTGTTCCACGTTTCCCAGTTGAAGAAATGCCACGCAGAGATGGCTGATATACCGCTGAGAGATATAGTGCCACTGGAAGCAATTCAGTTGGACAGTGATTTGACCTATGAGGAGAAGCCAATCAAGATTTTAGAGTATGCCAGTCGAGTCACCCGCAGCAAGGTTATAAAGTTTTGCATAGTTCAGTGGAGCCACCACACGAAGGATGAAGCCACCTGGGAGCGAGAGGAAGATTTGCTGAAGGACCACCCTCACCTATTTTCTAGCCAACCCGAATCTCGAGGGCGAGATTCATCTTAAGGGGGGTAGGTTTGTAACATCCCAAATTTTCAATTTGGAATGTTATACACCAGATCATCTTTGCATATCATATTTTATTGCATTTTGGTTGATCCTAGAAATTCTACGCAACTCAAGGACCCTCTGAGAGAGTTGGGGATTTCGTTATTTTCATATTTGAGTTTTCTCAAATTTTGAAAATAGGATCATTCAATTTTCTTTATTTTATCTTCAATTATTTCTATTACAAAAATATGAGAGAGGGAATAAAATGACTTTCCCAAAATAAAGAAATATTGAGGATTTAATAAAAAATCAAATAAGATTTTATTTTGGTGTTATTTGCTATTTTATTTGAATTTAGGAAAAATGCGCGTTTTTCAAAATTGCATTTATGCCCAAATAAATGTTCATCCTATGCGTCTTGATTTTAGAAGCCGGGGAAAATTTATTTCGGAATTTTTGGAGTCCATTTAGTATTCCTTTTGTATTTTTTTCTGAGCGTAACTATTAAAAAAATCCGAATCGACTTTGGGCCGTAACCGGCCAGGACTCCGCCTGGCCAGGGCTTTAAATAGCCGCGCCCCGGGCCGCCTCAGCTAGCCCAGCCGTGCCGCGCCCCGCGCCCAAACCCTAGCTGCCGCTGCCTGTAGCCGCCGCCGCCCCGCCGCCGCCGACGAGGTCAAGCCACCGGTTTTTTTTAGAAAACCGTTAGGTTTTCACCAGTTTTTTCGGTTTTTTAGATTCGTTTTTTTAGATAGAACAGTTTTTTTTCTTTCGGTTTAGCTATTTAGCGAGCGTTCGCTCGTTCGTTCGTTTTAACGAACGCGTTCTTCGTTTAGATCCAGTTAACGAACGTCCGTTCGTTAATCTATTCGTCGTTTCTTTTTCTTGGATTAAATCCACGATTTTTCTGATCGTGATTCCTGATCCATTTTTTGTTCTAGTATAACTTTTCGCTCGGTTATCGGAATCAGGCGATTCAAGCGCCTGGAGTTTCATCTCGAAACCCTCTTTCCGTTTAACCAACTCAAACAAGTTTTTGCCACTTTAAAAATTTCCCTAGATCCAGAATAGTAAACGAAGCTTGTTTCTTTTGTTGTTTGTCTTTCGTTGCTTCGTTCGATTTGATTCTTTTTGCCAACCGGAGTTCTTAAGTTGAACTTTCTGGTTAGATCTCTTATTTGAGTTTTACCTGTGCATTAGTTGAGTACTTATTGTATGCTTGTTTGTTTGCGATTGAGTACCCGGAGTGCGCCACTTGCTACTTCGAATCGCTAGGTTTCGCGGATCATCAGCAAGGCAAGTAACACTTTGATCATACGTCCAATTACCCAGTTTTATTGCATTAGATCAACCCTCACACATTGCATGATAAGGATCTAATTAAGTTGTGGGTTTGGGAAGTAGTTGTGGTAGTACCTATTACCTGTTATTATCAAACCTTTGGGAGTTACTTCTACGTTTGCTTATTATGCCATGCTATGCTAGTAGACGTGGATTGGGTGAGTGAAATCCATGACAGATGTGATATTGTTAAATTAAAAGTTTTACCTAAGGTGGCAACTAATATACACATCTGGGTGGATTGAGGCACATGGGTATTCCAGCGATTGCCTGTTTTCTTTTGGACCGCCACCCAGGCTCAAAGGGATCATGAGATTATTCATGCTAGAAACTTCCGTGTGCAGCCACATGCTACTATGGGCTCTAGCATGTTTGAGTAAGTCGTGCGAACTCTTACAGTGGTAGACTAGCAGATGTAGGGGAAAGTAGGTGTAACGGTCTACCCGGTCATCCGTTTCTCAAACAACATGTAGTGCGAGAATCCCAACGGAGGAGATCAAGTCTTGTGTGGAAAAGTGCGCAAACCTTTGCAGAGTGTATAAACTAATCATGGTTAGCCGTGTCCCCGGTTATGGACATCTTGAGTATCTAGTACCTCGATTATCATGTGAATCTCATCATGTTACTCTAAAATTAATTTTGTTGGGTTTTTTATGATGCTTAATTGGGATTGAGAATGTTGTCAACCATTCTCAATGTTTAACAACTACCATGATAGTTAAATAAAATTTATTCCTTTGCAGTAGGGAAAAATTGGCTTTACGCAAAACTGTAACCATAGAGCTTTCCATCAGCCAAATATGCTTGTAGTATAGCCTATTTCTTTCATTGCTCTCTATGTGTTACATTGCCAGCATATTCCATGTGCTGACCCGTTTCGGGCTGCAACGTTAATGTTGCAGACTGTTCAGACGACGATTAAGGTGCTTTTAGGTCGTGGTTCTATACTCAGTGATGCCGTTGGAGTTGATGGACTCACTTATCTTCCAAGCCTTCCGCTGTTACCGTTATTAGATGGCCTTAAGCCATATTTATTGTAATAAGCTCTCTTTTGAGACACTCAATGTAATAAGTGTGTGATTGCTACTCTGTTATAAATCCTTCAAGTACTTTGTGGTGTCAGCATTACTGATCCAGGGATGACACCTGAGCACAAAGATTGGACCATTTGATGTCCGGTCGCTACACATACATTTGATTCTTTTAATGCTATGATAGATTTGTTTGGCCCACCACCTCTTTTGGTTAATGGAACAATGTTAACTTTGGAACATGTGATGCAAAGGCTTGAAATTATTGAGAATAAAGTTGCTACTATAGAGTTGATTGAGAATTTGGATAAAAAGATCCACAACCAAATTACCCAATATGGATTTAAGGTGGGAGTTACTCTGAAATTTTTTAAGGAAAAAGAACCCATAGCTAATGAAAGAATAGATCAAGATTCTACTAGAATCGATAAACTTGAGGGAATTATCACCAACTTGGGGTCCGCTTTTTATTATGTTAAAAATAATCCAAATCATCCTACTAAAATTGCCAAGCTTGTTTATGTTCCTAAAAATAAGGGTGAATCCTCTAGTAAGGAAACTGCGGATTTAAAATCAATAAGTGTTCATCCCAATCTTTTTTCTATCATTAAGGAACCGTTTGCTACAAATGATTTTCTTGATTTTGTGCCTAGGAGTTTGATAATTAATAAAAAGAAAGAAACTCTAAAGAGTTATAGGTGTCTCATTGAAGAATTACCTACCAAAGATGGAAATACCTAGATCTATCTTCGCTTTTATGGCTAGCTAGGGGCGTTAAACGATAGCGCTTGTTGGGAGGCAACCTAATTTTATTTTTATTCCTTGATTTTTGATCCTTTTTGGTAATAAATAATTTATCTAGACTCTGTTTTGGTTGTGTTTTGTGTGTTTAATTAGTGTTTGTGCCAAGTAGAACCGTTGGGAAGACTTGGGGAAAGTCTTTTTGATCTTTCTGTAAAAAACAGAAACTTTATTGCTCACGAGAAGCTCCGCCATTTTTATTTGGAAGGTGATATTTAGTTAATTCCTTTTGCAGATGATTAATAGATAAATTCCTCACGTCCAGCAATTTATTTTAGAATTTTTGGGGTTCCGGAACTTGCGCTAGCTATAGATTAATACAGACTTTTCTGTTTCTGATAGATTCTGTTTTTTCTTGTGTTGTTTGCTTATTCTGATGAATCTATGGCTAGTAAAAGAGTTTATAAACCATAGAGAAGTTGGAATACAGTAGGTTTAACACCAATATAAATAAAGAATGATTTCATTATAGTACCTTGAAGTGGTGTTTCATTTTCTTTCGCTAACGGAGCTCAGGAGAATTTCTATTTTGAGTTTTGTGTTGTGAAGTTTTCAAGTTTAGGGTAAAGATTTGATGGATTATGGAACAAAGAGTGGAAAGAGACTAAGATTGGGGATTCCCATGGCACCCCAAGGTAAAATTCAAGGACACCAAAAATCCTAAGCTTGGGGATGCCCCGGAAGGCATCCCCTCTTTCGTCTTCGTCTATCGGTAACTTTACTTGGAGCTATATTTTTATTCGTGTGTTTTGCTTGGAGCGTCTTGTATGATTTGAGTCTTTGATTTTTAGTTTATCAAAATCATCCTTGCTGTACACACCTTTTGAGAGAGACTCACATGATTTTAAATTTATTAGAATACTCTATGTGCTTCACTTATATCTTTTGAGTTATATAGTTTTTGCTCTAGTGATTCAGTTATATCTTTTAGAGCACGGTGGTGGATTTGTTTTATAGAAACTATTGTTCTCTCATGCTTCACTTATATTATTTTGAGAGTCCTTTAGAACAAGATGGAAATAATAAAAACTTTCATACAAGTGCATTGAATACCATGACAAGTTTGATACTTGATAATTGTTTTGAGATATGGAGATGGTGATATTAGAGTCATGCTAGTTGAGTAGTTGTGAATTTGAGAAATATTTGTGTTGAAGTTTGTGATTCCTGTAGCATGCACATATGGTGAACCTTTATGTGATGAAGTTGGAGCATGATTTATTTATTGATTGTCTTCCTTATGAGTGGCGGTCGGGGACGAGCGATGATCTTTTCCTACCAATCTATCCCCCTAGGAGCATGCACGTAATACTTTGTTTCGATAACTAATAGATTTTTGCAATAAGTATGTGAGTCCATGGATTATACGCAGTCCCACCCTTCCACCATTCCTAGCCTCTCTAGTATCACAAAACTTTCGCTGATACCATATACCCACCATATAGATTCCTCAAAACAGCCACCATACCTACCTATTATGGCATTTCCATAGCCATTCCGAGATATATTGCCATGCAACTTTCCACCGTTCCGTTATTATGAAACGCTTCATCATTGTCATATTGCTTGCATGATCATGTAGTTGACATCGTATTTGTGGCAAAGCCACCGTTCATAATTCTTTCATGCATGTCACTCATGCATCATTGCACCTCCCGGTACACCGCCGGAGGCATTCACATAGAGTCATATTTTGTTCTAAGTATTGAGTTGTAATTCTTGAGTTATAAGTAAATAAAGTGTGATGATCATCATTATTAGAGCATTGTCCCAAGTGAGGAAAGATGATGGATACTACGATTCCCCCACAAGTCAGGATGAGACTCCGGACGAAAAATAAAAAAAGAAGAGAAAAGAGGCCAAAAAAAGAAAGAAGGCCCAAATAAAAAAAATGAGAGAAAAAGAGAGAAGGGACAATGCTACTATCCTTTTTCCACACTTGTGCTTCAAAGTAGCACCATGTTCTTCATATAGAGAGTCTCCTCTGATATCACTTTCATATACTACTGGGAATTTTTCATTATAGAACTTGGCTTGTATATTCCAATGATGGGCTTCCTCAAAATGCCCTAGGTCTTCGTGAGAAAGCAAGTTGGATGCATTCCCACTTAGTTTGTTTTGTTGAGCATTCATATACTTATAGCTCTAGTGCATCCGTTGCATGGCAATCCCTAATCACTCACAGTGATATCTATTGATGGGCATCCCCATAGCCCGTTGATACGCCTAGTTGATGTGAGACTATCTTCTCCTTTTTGTCTTCTCCACAACCACCATTCTATTCCACCATAGTGTTATACCCATGGCTCACGCTCATATATTACGTGAAGATTGAAAAAGTTTGAGAACATCAAAAGTATGAAACATTTGCTTGGCTTGTCATCGGGGTTGTGCATGATTTAAATATTTTCTGCGGTGAAGACAGAGAATAGCTAGACTATATGATTTTGTAGGGATAACTTTCTTTGGCCATGTTATCTTGAGAAGACATAATTGCTTAGTCAGTATGCTTGAAGTATTATTATTTCTATGTCAATATTAAAATTTATCTTGAATCTTTTGGATCTGAACATTCATGTAACAATAAAGAAAAAATACATTGAGAAATATATTAGAACGCATTCCACATCAAAAATTCTTCTTTTATCATTTACCTACTCAAGGACGAGCAGGAATTAAGCTTGGGGATGCTTGATACGTCTCCAACTTATCTATAATTTTTGATTGCTCAATGCTATTATATTATATATTTTGGATGTTAATGGGCTTTATTTTACACTTTTATATCATTTTTGGGACTAACCTACTAACCGGAGGCCCAGCCCAAATTGTTGTTTTTTCCTATTTTAGGGTTTCAAAGAAAAGGAATATCAAACGGAGTCCAAACGGAATGAAACCTTCGGGAATGTGATTTTCTCAACAAACGTGATCCAGGAGACTTGGAGTGGCCGTCAAGAAACAAGGGAGGAAGGTACGAGGCAGGGGGGCCCCCTGGGCGCGCCCTCCACCCTGATGGGCCCTTTGTTGCTTCACCGACGTACTTCTTCCTCCTATATATATTAACTTACCCCCCAAACATCCAGGAGCACCACGAAAACCTAATTCCACTGCCGCAACCTTCTGTACTCGAGAGATCCCATCTTGGGGCCTTTTCCGGAGCTCCGCTGGAGGGGGCATTGATCATGGAGGGCCTCTACATTAACTCCATGTCCTCTCCGGTGATTTGTGAGTAGTTTACTTCAGACCTACGGGTCCATAGTTATTAGCTAGATGGCTTCTTCTCTCTCCTCGATCTTCTTGGAGATCTATTCGATGTAATATTCTTTTGTGGTGTGTTTGTCGAGATCCAATGAATTGTGGGTTTATGATCCAGATTATCTATGAACAATATTTGATTCTTCTCTGAATTCTTTTATGTATGATTGTTTTATCTTTGCAAGTCTCTTTGAATTATCAGTTTGGTTTAGCCTACTAGATTGATCTTTCTTGCAATGGGAGAAGTTTTTAGCTTTGGGTTCAATCTTGCGGTGTTCAATCCCAGTGACAGAAAGGGAACCGACCGTATTGTATTATGGCCATCAAGGATAAAAAGATGGGGTTTATATCATATTGCATGAGTTTATCCCTCCACATCATGTCATCTTCCTTAAAGCATTAGTCTATTCTTATGAACTTAATACTCTAGATGCATGTTGGATAGCGGTCGATGTGTGGAGCATTAGTCTATTCTTATGAACTTGTCTCGGACGTGATGCCTATATACATGATCATACCTCGGTATTCTCATAAGTATTTGCTTTTCTATCAATTTCTCGACAGTAATTCATTTACCCACTGCAATACTTATGCTCTTGAGAGAAACCACTAGTGAAACCTATGGCCCCCGGGTCTATCTTCCATCATATTAATATTCCAATACTTAGTTATTTCCTTTGCCATTTATTTTACTTTGCATCTTTATTTATCTTTATCATAAAAATACCAAAAATATAATCTTATCATATCTATCAGATCTCACTCTCGTAAGTGACCGAGAAGGGGTTGAAAACTCGTTTATCGCATTGGTTGCGAGGTTCTATTTGTTCGTGTAGGTGCGTGGGACTTGAGCATGATCTCCTACTGGATTGATACTCGGGTTCTCAAAAACTGAGGGAAATACATACGCTACTTTGCTGCATCACCCTTTCCTCTTCAAGGGAAAACCAACAGAGTGCTCAAGAGGTAGCAGACCCCGACAATTGACACCCCGACCCTGACCCCCGACACCCTGACACCACACACCGACACCCTGACACCCCGACACCCCGACACCCTCACAACCCGATCGACCCTGGACATGATGATGATACAAAAACATCATATATATTTGTGTTGATCGGGTGTATTTTTATTATATTCATGATTATGATACACTTAAATTATATACATACTATTGTGTTCATGTCTGGTATCCAAATTTTCTATGTTGTACTAATTTCGTTTACTTTTTGTCATTGCAGGTGTTGACAGGATGGTGGGCAAGGGTCCAGAGTGCCCCGATCCTCCTGCGGGCGCTACTGGGAGGGGTGGTTCCATTATTCCAGTCCAGCCCCTTCGGAGAGCGCTGCTAGACAATATGTAGACAACTGCGGCGTGTGCTTCTTCTTCGGCTAGGAGAGGTCGGGGGAGGACGAAGAAGGCTGGTAGAGGTGGACGTGGTAGCGGGAGAGGTAGGAAGGCTGTTACACCTTCCTCGCCACCACCCTCAGCTGATTCACCCGACCACAGGACTGCTCTGTCTGACGTGCACCCGTCTCAGACTCCGGTCCATGAGGCTCCGGTCGCTGATACTTTGCCCACCAGACTCGGGTCGCCAATCCTTCGCCCCACGTGAGTCTGGTCCCAGAGTCTTCATCCCAGAAGACTCCGGTCATGGGGACTTCATCCCAGAGGACTCCGGTCATGGGGTCTTCGTCCTAGAAGACTCTGATCCCGCAGTCTTCTTCCCACGACACTTCGGAGGCTAGTGGCCCGGAGGATGGTAGCGAGGACACCTTTTCAAATGATAGCTACAATGATGACGAGCTGGTTGAGAAGGGCAAGAAGGTCTACGAGCGTGGCTGTACAAAGCTCCCGCCCGTGCCGACGACCCCCGAACAGAGGTGGTTGATTGCGCCTAAAGGTTTGAAGTAAGTGCATTTACTATTTTTTAACCTTTTGCCTTCATGTTCCTTCAAATTAATATGTAATGCATTGGCCTTGTCATACTGCAGGGGCTGGGTACACCCCCGTGGTGTCCGCAGGCCCAACCAGGTCCTTGGTGTGCTTTGCCGACAACACTTCCCTGGGTGGGTCACGTTGCCCGGTGAGGGTCAGGTTCCATAGCTAGCACTGACCTGGGAGATGTACTCAGTTGCCCCGGCCCCGCCGGAGGAGAGGGTCGACGGTGTCTTGTGCGAGACGGTGGCCGAAATTGTGTTCCGTCGGTTTTGGGTAATTTCTCCTGTACAACATTAAAAATCAACACTACCTAGTGATTGTACTAATCAGTGTTGTCTTGTTTGATTGCATACCTTCTAAAGGGTTTCAGAGGGAGAGCAGGACACCACGTGTATGGTTGTCGAAACCGAGTGCAAGCGCCTACTACAGAACCTAAGGTACGAGGCTCGGGTGCTGGCCGTTCGAGACTACTACGCCTCGAAGGGTATTAGGAGGGGCAAGAAGAAGTGTCGCGGCATGTTTCTGAGTAAGGAGAAGTACATGTTGGTAATTACCTATTCTTAAGGCCTTGAACTTAGTTTTCTTGATTTGATTCGTAGGCGTAGCACTGAAATTTCTCTTGACTCACTTAGGTGCCCTCGAGATGGTGTGTGTGGATAAGATGGACTGTTGGGAGGCGTTGGTGGATGCATGGTGCTCTCTCCAATGGAAAGTCGAACACCAAAGGGCCAAGGATAAGCGCGACCAAATGGAAGGTGTGCCACACCATCAAGGAGCTCCAACTTGTTTGAGTACGGGGATAACTGAGTATGTGGTTTGCTACATGATTCATGCAATTTCATTCTTCATGCTAGCATTTATCCCTTCCAAAATGACTTAATTAATATGCTTAGTTAGTTAAAAATGGCATAACTACCTTGGATAGTTCATTTATGACATATTTAGCTCTAAAATGACATAATAACCTTAGATAGCTCTATAAAATGACTTAATATGCTTTAGTTAGTTAAAAATGGCATAACTACCTTCGATAGCTCAATAGCGACCTAAACTAATCTTAGCTAGTTCATTCATGGCATATTTAGCTCTAAAATGACATAACCTTAGATAGCTCTATAAAATGACTTAATATTCTTTAGTTAGTTAAAATGGCATAACTAATATTTTGTTCCTCTCTCTCAGGCGCACCACCACAAGAAGCATGTGCCATGTCTGTTCGACCTCTATGGCATGGCCCATATGGCCCCATACAAGAAGGCCAATCCATTCACAGAGTCTGACCTAGATCATCCAGAGAGCTTCACCAACATCTCCTCCCACCACAAGCTTGTGAAGTACAAAAGACAAGGGGAAGGCGAGGAAAGGGGAGGACTTTAACTCGGGCCAAGATCCTTTTGATATAGAAATGGTGACGATATCTAGTGGCGGGAGGCTCCATGGATCTCAAGCCATTGGTGATGGACTGATACGTTGTCCTATGACTCCCCCGCAGATCAAGAAGCGCCTGAGTAGCTCTGATCCTGAGATAACGCCTCGTGCACGGCCCGCGGAGCTCGCCATGGAGGTTAGTTATACGCACTCTCTAACCTTTCCTCCATTACATTGTGTGTGCGTCCGTCGATGATTACAATGCTAACGAGGAGTGGTGTGTTGCAGGCAGTGGTTGAGAAAGAGAGATTTAAGACCCATGCGCTTTTGGAGGAGGCAAAAAGGGAGGCGGCGGAGCGGGAGAGGGAGATGGAGGAGAGGATGGCTAAGCTGTTAGAGGAGGAGAGGAACCGGAATGACATCGCTAACTGGGCCCTATAAGAGCTCATCGTGGTACGTTTCTCGTGCATATAAGCCCAATCATGCACGTAATGTTCGCATTAATATCTAATATGATTGACTTGTGTGAACCAAATGTGCAGACCATGTGCGAGAAAAATGGTCAGGCCCCTCCGCCGATGCCCCAGATTGCTCCGGCGACCACGGTGGGTTTGATTTGAATGGTCATTAGTTACTACTATTCACATTTCACTTTGCGAACTTGCTAACGAGACATTATTGGAAATGATCTTTGGTGCAGCATGGCTCCCGACAAGCATCGACCACTCCTTCTACCAGTGTCGGAACCCCGACCGGTCTTTCACGTTCGTTTGCCACTGGCGCAGCCCCGACCATTCCTGCACCTCCGTGATAACGGTATTTTTCTTCTTATTTAGCCTGTTTAGTCCATTTTTGACATAATTGAGCCTATATAGTCCACAAATGACATAATAAGATGAAGAAAACCAAGGAAGAGGAAGGAAAGAAGGAATAGGAAGAAAAGAAGGAATAGGAAGAAAAGAAGAAGAACAATAAGACTAGAAAAAGAAGAAGAAGAAGAAGAAGAGTTCTTCTTCTTCTTCTTCTTCTAGTCTTCTTCTTCTTCTTCTTCTTCTTCTTCTAGTTTTCTTCTTCTCCAAAATGAAGTTAGATCTAAGTTATATCAAAAATGGAATAATATGCTTAGTTAGGTCAAAAATGGCATAATTAGCTAGGTAAGCTCAAAAATAGCATTTTTTCTTATTTAGCCTATTTAGTCCATTTATGACATAATTTAGCCTATTTAGTCCAAAAATGACATAATAAGATGAAGAAAATCGAGGAAGAGGAATAAAAGAAGGAATAGGAAGAAAGGAGAAGATCTTCTTCTTCTTCTAGTCTTCTAGTTTTCTTCTTCTTCTTATTCTCTAAAATGAGGTTAGCTCTAAGTTATATAAAAAATGGCATAATATGCTTAGTTCACTAAAAAAATGGCATAATTAGCTAGGTTAGCTCCATTTTACCTAAGTATGCTTACTTCTTCCTCTTCTTCTTCTTCTTCATTTTCTTCTTCTTCTTCTGATTCTAGTCTTCTTCTTCTAACTTTCTTGTTTCCCATTTTGCAAATTTAATTCACTATATGGAAGCTTGCATGGATGGAGTGCTTGTTTCCCTATTCTTTTTTCATTTGTATCGATGAAAAATGTGGAGCTTGTTATATGGATGCATCGAACAACGTGTTGGATGAACATTGTGATGTTACTATAATATGTATGGATGGAACTCTGTTTCTTATGTATCTATACCAATATAAAAAGACCCAAAGGGACAAATCCAAACCATCACGACCGTCAAATCATGTTATCTAGCGGTTGAAATCGCTCCAATTTGAGCACTAAACACGTTTAACGCTCTAATTACCCATCACTGCCATTGTTCATAAACACGTTTTGACTAAACGCTATCCCATGAAATCTGTCATGTAATTAATATTCTACCATTCCCACGAAAAAGTAATTGATATCTTACCAAATACCAACGTGCAACAGATATATCTTACCTAATATAACATGCAACTAATATCCTACCTAATATAAACGTGCATTGCACATACATTATTACTAGTTTTACCTAAGTATGCTTACTTCTTCTTCTTATTCTTCTTCTTCTTCTTCATTTTCTTCTGATTCTACTCTTCTTCTTCTAACTTTCTTGTTTCCCATTTTGCAGATTTAATTCGCTATATGGAAGCTTGCATGGATGGAGTGCTTGTTTCCCTATTCTTTTTTTCATTTGCATCGATGAAAAATGTGGAACTTGTTATATGGATGCATGGAACAACGTGTTGGATGAACATTGTGATGTTACTGTAATATGTATGGATGGAACTCTGTTTCTTATGTATATATGTATGTTGTCATGGATGGAGCTATGTGTTGGATACATCATATGTCTGCTGTGCATGTGAAAAAAATATATGTATATATGTGTGTGAATTCCTATGAAATTAAATGGATTCAAATAAAAACAGGGGATATATAGCCTCTTTGCCGTCTGCTAGCAGAAGGAAAAGATTCAGATCACTTTGTCGTACGCTGGCAGACGGCATAGCTGGCCACGTGGCAGATTCCAAGTGCTGCCTAGCTGAGCTCTTTGCCGTTAATCAGCGGACGACAAACATCTTTGAATCTTTGTCGTCCATTGGCGGACGGCAAAGAGCGCCGTTAAACCCCTAACAACTCTCACCCCACCGCACTGCCGTCCATTATCTTTGCCGTCTGCTGGCCTCGGATGGCGGCCGGCACAATCCATTGCCGTTCATTTCTAAGAAGCGGACGACAAAGAAGGCCTTTGCTGGCACGTGTTCAGATGGACAGTTTGTCGTCTACTGGCGGACGGCAAAGATGTTTGCCATCCATGATCCATGCCTTTGCCGTCTGCCATGGCGGACGGCAAAGAAGTTGATTCCAGTAGTGCATCTACTCCTTCTTTATAAAGGTGTGGGTCATCCCAAAAGTAATGGCTTAAATCATAGAAAAACTTTTTCTTTTGCTGGTATGTGAAACTAGGTGGTATAAATTTAACAACAATATAATTAGCATAATCAGCATACCATGGAGTATTATGAGAGGCATTTATGACATTTAATTTCTCATTACGAAAGCTATCATTATTAGGTAGTGGGTCATAAAGAACATTCTTTAACCTAGACAAGTTGTTTGTAACGGGGTTCTCAGCTCCCTTTTTATCAACAGTATGCAAATCAAATTATTGTAGCAAGAGTACGCATCTAATAAGTCTAGGTTTAGCATTTTCTTTTCCGTAAGATATTTAATAGCAGCATGATCAGTGTCAACAGATACTTTGGAATCAATAATATAAGGTCTGAACTTATCACATGCAAATACAACTGCTAAAAATTCTTTTTCGGTGGTAGCATAATTTCTCTGGGAACTGTCTAGAGCTTTATTAGCACATTGAATAACATTAATTTCTTATCAACTCTTTGTCCCATAACTGCACCAACAACATTATCGCTAGCATCACACATAATTTCAAAGGGTAAATTCCAATCAGGTGGCTGAACAATAGGTGCAGTAATTAGGGCTTTCTTAAGTATTTCAAATGCTTCTACACAATCATCATAAAAAACAAAAGGAACATCCTTTTGTAAGAGATTAGTGAGAGGCCTAGAAATTTTAGAGAAGTCTTCAATAAACCTCCTATAGAAACCAACATGACCAAGGAAACTTCTTACACCTTTGATATCTTTAGGACACGCCATCTTTTCAATAGCATCTACTTTAGCTTTAGCAACTTCAATTCCTATTTTAGAAATTTTATGCCACAAGACAATACCTTCATTAAACATAAAGTGGCACTTCTCCCAATTCAACACAAGATTAGTTTCTTCACATCTTTGCAAAACTTGATCAAGGTTGCTTAAGCAATCATCAAAAGAAGTTCCGTAAATAGAGAAATCGTCCATGAAAACCTTGACAATCTTTTCACAAAAATCAGATAATATAGTAGTCATACATCTTTGAAAGGTAGCAGGTGCATTACACAAACCAAAAGGCATACGTCTATAAGCAAAGGTATTGAAAGGGCAAGTCAAAGTTGTTTTCTCTTGATCATCTTTTGACACAGGTATTTGAGAGAAACCATAATAACCATCTAGAAAGCCAAAATGTGTATATTTGGATAATCGTTCTAGCATTTGATCAATAAAAGGTAGAGGGTAATGATCTTTTCTAGTGGCTTTATTTAATTTTCGGAAATCAATTACCATTCTATAACCTGTAACAATTCTTTGAGGAATCAATTCATTCTTATCATTAGGAACAACAGTAATACATCCCTTCTTAGGGACACAATGAACATGACTTATCCATTGAATATCAGCAATAGGATAAATTATACATGCCTCCAGGAGCTTTAGTATTTCATTTCTTACCACTTCTTTCATTTTAGGATTTAACCGCCGTTGATGATCAACAACCGGTTTAGCATATTTCTCCAATTTAATTTTGTGCTGACATGTGGGACTAATGCCCTTAATATAAGATCATCAAGAGTTTATCCAATAACAGCACGGTGCTTCTTCGAAGTTTTCAATAATTTATTTTCTTCATGATCTGAAAGGTTAACACTAATAATAACAGGATATATCTTCTTTTCATCAAGATAAGCATATTTCGGAGTATCAGGTAATTGTTTAAGCTCAAACACGGGATCACCCTTAGGTGGACGATTATCTCCATGGATTTCAACAGGCAAATTGTGTTTCAAAATAGGTCCCTGATTAAAGAATACTTCATCTATCTCCCTTCTTTCATTCATAAATATATCATTTTCATGGTCTAGCAAATATTGTTCTAAAGGATCATTAGACGGCACGACAACAGAAGCAAGACTAATAATTTCATCTTTACTAGGCAATTCTTTATCATGGGGTTGTCTACGAAATTTAGAGAACTTAAAATCATCGAACATATCCCCTAAACCAACAGTAACAATATCTATCTCGCAGTCTATCTTAGCATTAACAGTATTCAAGAAAGGTCTACCAAATATAATCGGACAAAAATTATCTTGTGGGGAAACAAAAACAAGAAAATCAGTAGGATATTTAATTTTCCCACACAAGACTTCAACATCTCTAACAATCTCAATTGGTGATATAGCATATCTATTAGCAAGCTTAATAGTAACATCAATATCTTCTATCTCAGCAGGTGTAATATCATTCATGATTTCTTTATATAAGGTATAAGGAATTGCACTCACACTAGCACCCACATCACATAAGACATGATAACAATGATCTCCTGTTTTAATAGAAACAACAGGCATGTCAACAACATGTCTATATTTATCTTTCATATCAGGTTTAGCAATTCTAGAAGCTTCATCACAGAAATAGATAAAATGCCCATCAATATTATCGTCCTAGAGATCTTTAACCATAGCAATACTAGGTTCAACTTTAATTTTCTCATGGGGTTTAGGTGTTCTTATATTACATTTTTTACCACAATTGAAGCTTTAGCATGATCCTTTATTCTAACAAGAAAGGGTGGTTTCTCAATGTAAGCAGTAGGAACAATAGGATCAACATTATAAATAATAGTTTCTTCTTCAACTTTAACAGGTTCAACTACTTTAACTTCAAGGGGAGGATGATATTTAAACCACTTGTCCTTAGGGAGATCAACATGAGTAGCAAAATATTCACAAAAATAAGCTACTATCTCAGAGTCAAGTCCATATTTAGTGCTAAAATCACGAAACACATTGGTATCCATAAAAGATTTAACACAATCGAACTTAAGGTTTATACCTGATACTTTACCTTCGTTGAGTTCCCAATCTTCAGAGTTGCGTTTAATTCTTTCCAATAAATTCCATTTGAATTCAATATCCTTCTTCATATAGGAACCGGTACAAGAAGTATCGAGCATGTATCGATCATTGTGAGAAAGCCGAGCATAAAATTTTTGAATAATAATTTCTCTTGAGAGCTCATGATTGGGGCATGAATATAACATTGACTTAAGTCTCCCCCAATCTTGAGTGATACTTTCTCCTTCACAAGGCCAAAAATTATATATATAATTCCGATCACGATGAACCAGATGCATAGGATAAAACTTCTGATGAAATTCCAATTTCAGTCGGTTGTAGTTCCATGATCCAATATCATCCAATAGCCTATACCATGTCAATGGATTTCCCTTCAAAGTTAAAGGGAAGACCTTCTTATTGAAAATATCCTCAGGGCTACCTGCAAGCTTAAATAATCCACAAACTTCATCCACATAGATTAGGTGCATATCAAGATGTAATATTCCATCTCCTCCACAAGGATTAGCTAGCAGTTTCTCTGTCATACCCGAAGGGATTTCATAATAAATATTTTCAGTAGGTGCTGTAGGTTGAGGAGTAGCTAATTGTGATTCCGTACAAGGTGAAGATACCCTAAACAAACCCCTCAAAGGATTAGTTTCCATAGTAAGAAGTGATAGTAAATTTCAGCACACTATATAAATGTTTCCTTACCAAATTCCACTTACCAAAGGTGCTTCACTCCTCGGAAACGGCGTCAGAAAAGAGTCCTGATGACCCACAAGTATAGGGGATCTATTGTAGTCCTTTCGATAAGTAAGAGTGTCGAACCCAACGAGGAGTAGAAGGAAATGACAAGTGGTTTGCAGCAAGGTATTCTCTGCAAGCACTGGAATTATCGGTAACTGATAGTTTTGTGATAAGGTAAATCGTAACGGGTAACAAGTAAATAAAATAACTAACGTGCAGCAAGGTGGACCAATCCTTTTTGTAGCAAAGGACAAGCTTGGACAAACTCTTATATAAAGCAAAGTGCTCCCGAGGACACATGGGAATTGTTGTCAAGTTAGTTTTCATCATGCTCATATGATTGTTACCTTGATAATTTGATATGTGGATGGACCGGTGCTTGGGTGTTGCCCTTCCTTGGACAAGCCTCCTACTTATGATTAACCCCTCTCGTAAGGATACGCAACTACAAAATAAATATTAAGGTAAACCTAACTGTCGTGGAATTGTCACGTCAGATGTCCTCGTGAAACGACTTAGTCGTGGAGCCGTCGCGATGGGTTAGCTTGAAGGGGTTAAAGCGGACAAGGGACACAAGGAATTATACTGGTTCGGCCCCTTACGGTTAAGGTAAAAGCCTACTCCAGTTGTGATGGAATTGCTAGGGTTTCGATGACCAGGGAGCGAATCCGCTTTGCTTGGCTCTCGAGTTATTGTTTATTGTTCCTAAACCACCGCCGGGTCGTCCCTTTATATACACAGGTTAACGCCTGGTGGTTTACAGAATCACGAGGCCGGCTCATACACGTGCCCGGCTCAGTTTCTACCTTTCCTTGCCTTACAACATAAGTAACATATCATATGGCGGTTTATATCTACGTGCCCTAATCCGCCTTGGGGCCCCGGGCCTTCATGTTAGATCTCCTATGTAAAGCACCATACCTCTTCTCTTCGTGGGCTTCAAACATGACTAACTCCTTGTGGGCATAACCCGGCCCCTCATGGCTGGTTTATACTTAATATTAATATCCCCAACATTAGGCCCCGGATTGATTTGAACTCGTTCATGTCAATCTTCAACACTTAGAAAAATTCCTCCTTTTGCACCTTCGCATAGATCTTGTAAACCGCCATGATATCATCTTCCAGGTTCGTAATAAACTGTCATGACATCACCTGTTTATTAAAAATTGGATATATCTCACCTTCATTAATGAGCCTCCGACAATCAAGGCGACAACTCTATGAGATATCCAAGTTTTCGCCTCCTCGATTTTCATGCCTGTCACTTATCCGTTCTCCTTATAAATAATACCGAGGGGTCCTTTTTATTTTTTTCCTTTGCCTCCTTGTTTCTTCTTCCTTGCGCCGACCCGACCCTCACGCGCAGCCGCCGTCGTCAAGCTCCGCCCTTGTCTTCATCTCCAGCCGCTGCATCAACCTGAACGTTCCAGAGAAACGCGGCGCGCCTCCTCTGCTTCAACAGCTTCGGTGAGTTCCTCTTCTTTTCCTCGGTAGATCCGCTAGGGTTCTCGCGAGTCCATAGAAGCTTCATGGTTTTCTTACCCTTGTTCTTCATTAGATCCTATATGATGGACTTCAAACTTGATCTACTTCCATGTGGTAGCAATGACAGTCCTTATTTTGCCTATCAAACCATGCCTTTTGTGTATAAAAACCGATCTAGAACTTTGCGAACTGCTCAAGCACCAACTTTTAGGTCTAAATCTTTTTCTTTTCCTCACATGTGGTAGATCCAAAATTCCAATGTGAAACTATGAAACTTGTTTTTCCTCACTTAGTCATCTTTTTGCTTTAGATCTGTACTTCCATTGTCTACGTAGGCGGTTTATCCTTCAGAAAATATTCTGCCATGTACCATTAGTCCCCTTGTGAACCGCCAACCGCTTTATCATTTATAATAGCATCCACCTCCAGTTTGAACGATTTTGCATGCTTGAAAACCTTTTCCTTAACCTGCTACGCTTTATGCTTGCTAACCATGAGTATTAAACGGGCATCAACCTTTTCCAGCTCTCCATTCGAAATGGCAAAACAATTTTATGCTTGTAACTGGGTCCCTTCCCGGGTTACTGAAGAGCAGCTAGATGGATGTGTCAGAACTAGCACTTTACCAAAACGAAGCGAAATCCACTGGCGTATTCCCGGTCCAGAAAATCCTCCTACCCCTAAGGATGGCGAGGTAGTGGTATTTGTTGATCATATGAGCCGTGGTTTTAAACTGCCCAGATCCAAGTTTTTTGTGATGTGCTTGCCAGCTTCCAGATCCACCCTCAAGATATTGGGCCCAACTCTGTGTCCAATATTTGCGACTTTCAAGTGTTATGTGAGGCCTATCTACAAGAAGAGCCAACCGTTGAATTTTTCCGGGATTTTTTCTATTTGAACCGTCGTACTGAATTTGTAGTTGGGCCCAACACAGAACTTGGTGGCGTCTCCATTCAGAAAAGGAAGGACGTCAGCTTCCCTCATGCCAAACTTCATAGTCATCCTAAGGATTGGAACCAGACTTGGTTCTACTGTAAGGATACTTCCCCTGAAGATGAGAACCGTCTGCCTGGTTATCGTGCTCACCGGCTTACCAACAAACATCCATTTCCACAATGGCTGACCACCAAGGAACGGGCCACATATGCACCACAACTCGCCAAGCTCAAAGCTTTCATGGCTTACGGTTTGACAGGAGTTGATTTTGTTCGTTGCTGGAAATCTTGGAGTATTTTACCGTTAAGCTGGCGCCCCGGTTTAATGTGTGAGTACATAGGGACTCAAAAGATCCTCAATGACATATTGATATTCAGCTAATAGAGGCTGAAGTTACTGAGTCTGTTAAGAAAATGTTGAATGAATCGGAGGCTGTCTTTAGCAAGACCGGGTTAAGTCCCTTCTATACCTTGAATAAACCGCCAGCTGCAAGAATTGCCTCACTCCTGCTTATACTTGATACTCTTAACTGTGTAATCTTTAATATCCTTTGTCGATCTTTTAACAGGGAGTCGACCCATTTTGGAAGAAGAAACCTCAAGATAAACTGGCCAAGACCCCTCGACCTAAGACGAAGGTTGTCAAGAAACCTGCCAAGAAGAAGGCAGCTGAGTCCACCGGGTTGAACCTCGATGATGATCTTGATAATCCGGCCTCAGAGGTAGAACTTGACTCCCTTGGTTCATTTTTCATACACCTCATTGACAATGATTATCATCAGGATGACACTGAAGGCAGCCAAGCCGATGATACAGAGGTAATTATCATTTCCTCTGATTCAGACCCTCTACCAACAAAAAAAATCCGTCAAGCAATTTGGAATGTAAGATTTTCTCACCCCTAGCTCACTTGGACCCACACTTTCTTTTGAAGAAGAAGCAACACGAAGCTCGCCGCACAACCCGACACAGCGGCCAAGTAGTCACTTCAGCCAGTTTACCGAACACTCCGGTTCGGAAACATCGATCTGAGGTCTCACACACTTCCGATACTTCTTATCCCAACCCGGGTTATTTCCGACAACCTCTTAATCCATCCGATTCAAATTATCAGGGAACACCTCATTCATCATCTGGCGAGTCAACGGCCACACAGCTCCCTCCTCTTAAGGTTGTTCCTGGGTAAACACTTTAAACTTATTCCTTTTGACGCTTTATATTTGCATGCTATACTAATCTGTATATCTTTTCCTTTTAGAGCCAAGGCCAGACCCAGCAAGAAAGCTTGGGTAGATAAACCATCTGATGACTATGTGGTTATTGAACCGGAAGGAACAAATGCTGATGCCATGTTTGATGATCCGCCACCTCAAGATCATGACTTTGTTGTTGAACAAGTAGAAGTTGATGGAACAGGCCATGCTAATAAACCGATAAGCCCGGTCCGCACTGATGATATACCATCCGGTCCGGCTAAGGCAACTGATAAATCATCAACTCCAATCAAGGCTGTTGGTGACAAGGAATATGACATTATGATTACTGGTGTTGGCCACACCACCCCTGGCAATCCTGTTGCGTTATCAAAGCATAGTGCCAAGGAAGAGCTTTCTGCTATGGGCAAAGGCAAGTGGAGCACAGACTTGTCAAGCTATGCCCACCTCAACTCCCAAGAACTTCATTCTTGTTTTTTAAACAGTCTGTACACAAACCGTGACTGCGAAGCCGATTTAGTGAATCTGATGAAGGAGCGTTATGAGGTAACTACATAACCTTTTATCTCTTATGTCCAATTTCAAGTACCAACTCTAGTAGCCCCCAAGGGCCAATTTATGATGCCAATCTAAACCGGGACTTTGCAATATATCAACTTTGCATGCTTAGCCTCCAAGGGCCGGTTGATCTCTTTAAAATGAACCAGTACTTTAGAATTGTAATCTTTTAACTTTCGCTTGTGTAGTCCCCAAGGGCCGATTTATCTTTCCAAGCTGAACCGGGACTTTAACCAATGTTACTTTGAGCAAACGTACATTAGCCCCCAAGTGTCAAGAATAATACTTGTATTGTGCCTGGGACTTGTAAATTTTTTTGATAACCAAGCAAATAGGCATTAGCCCCCAAGTCCCAAGTGTATAACTTCTTATGTGCTTGGTACTTCCAATATCCACTGCAATCTCATAATATGTCTTTCTCTTATAGGCTGAGCTTAGCAAAAAGCAAGCCCAAACCGCTGACCTTCAAGAAAATATTAAATCCTAGCAAGAAGAAACCTCCAAAGCCAAAGAGTAACTGACCAGTGCCTTAGCAGCCTTGGAGAAGCTGAAAGAAACTTTGAAGAAGGAACGGGTGGATTGGAGCATAGAGAAAACCACACTGCAAAAGAGAGCTAAAGACGCAGAAGTAGCCTTAAACCGGTGGCCGAAGAGCTGACCGGCTTAAAGCGGAAGATAAATGCCATGACCTCTGCTGTGTTTGGTAAGTATCCTCATCTGAAGTTTTTTTCAATATACATTATCTCGTCAGTTACCGGTTTACTAATGCTTGCAATGACACAGGAAATCGCATTACCCATCTGGGCTCTGACATGCGGATGAAGCTGAAGGTTGCCTATACTCTAATAGAGCAGTTATATTCCGGAGCCCAACGGGCCATTTGCACCGCTGCTCATAACAAACCGCCTCCAAACTAAAAAGATCACCTGCAAGGTCAGGTGCGCTGACTGCGCTAATCCGCGCTAAGGCATGGATACCAAATCTTGACTCGTCGGACATAGGCCGCGGCTATCCTGGCGTAAAGGAGGACAGTTCAAAGTTTAACAATGATGATCTTCGAAGGTTGACAAGGGAAATGCGCCCCTTAGCGAGCAAATTGGCTGAGGAAACAGGTCTCTCTCACTATCAGCCGGTTTATGATTCTGATCATAAAAGATATCCTGCGCCAACGCATGATGTAGAAGATCTTATTCGGCCAATCCGTAAGCACACCTATGCCCCTGATGTTGACCCCTCAAACCTTATAAGTGATGAAGCTGTGTTCCAAGCCTTAATTGGAATCGATTGGGCAACCATTGACTTCCAGCCACTGGGTAGAGAGGAGGAAGATGCACCAGCGCAGGACGATCCACATCCTTCAAGTCAGCCTGGTGACGAGTCATGATCCGGAGGCCGGTTTAGCCTTCTGCGTACTGCCACACTTGCTGAAAACAATTATTCTTTTTGGGCATTAAAGCGCCTTGTAATAGGCTAGTTCAAAATACTTGGTCTGCTATGCCACCGTGCATATTTATGTTGCCTAATATTGTTAATCCATCCCGCTTCAGAATATATTATGTTCATAATCCATAGCGGTGATATGCAAAGTGTTCCTGCATACAAGAAGTTTAAAAGTGTCCTGGAGGTTTACCGCTGGACGGGTCATGGTGCCCAAATATATAGCCGGGGTTTATAACCAAGGTTGTACTTTGAAAATAATCAAACATGAAAGAGATGATACCTGTGATATTGAATCACACTGTTGGTTGACCAACTTATGTATATTTAGGGTGATAACCCCAATCTTGAGTATTGATAACTCCTTCCATGTTTTTCCGGTTTATGATAAAACTGCACCGGGTTATAATAAACACTGGTGTATCCACATATAATACTGGTGACTTGTACTCAAAACAAGACCGGGTCAATAAACGCCGGATTATAATTGATCATGTCCTAACAACTTATCATTGAAAGCCAACCCGGGTTAATAAACACCGGTTTATCATAAGATATTAAAAAATCTCACCAAAAGAGAAAAAACTTGTCAAATAAAAACACAAAAAGAACATGCAAGGCTTTTCATGGGCTGCCAGGCCCTAAATCGAGGGTTTTCATGGGCTACCAGGCCACTGAGTTAAACCATTTTTTGAAGCCTTTTAAGATGGACCTCACATTAACCAATCGTCGTTTTAACTTTGGCAAGATCAGGGTCTATGAGATTGACTTGTCAAACGTTCGGCGGGTCATACCAGGATTACCTAGATGGAGTGGCTTACTTAAAAAGGTAGGATAACCCAAGGTTTTAGGTGAATACACCTGGCTTCCAAGCCTGGCTTGATAGCCTATTGCAAGGGTGTAAGCTCTTTGTTCTTTGAGAAGCAAAGAGCCCCAAAGCAACATTTGAGCTATGCTCGGTGGGTGCCTATGTTTGAGTTGTGTTGTTGCAACACTCTCTTTGGCCCCACATGATTTCGTTTTGGCCTTAAGCCGATCAAGAGGTGTAGCTATGGTTCGAATACGATCAAGCCCCCAAGTGATTTCCCTAATGGCCTTATGCCAATCAAGAGGTGTAGCTATGGTTCGAATACGATCAAGCCCCAAGTGATTTCCTTTGATATATGTGGCCTTATAAGCCGGATCAATGGGAAATACAACTCCGCTTTATAAACAGAAGCCCCCATGTAACCACACATGATGTAATAAAAACCATAGAGACCCTGCTTTAGCTGAGGCTCCGGTTTATTATATTGATCATAATATATATACATTGTCATAAATATGTACATAAGAAGAGCCTGTGGCTCAAGTATAGTAAGGCCGAAGATGAGCTATATTCCACGGCTGTTGGGTCTCCTCCTCCGATTTACGTTAGTCTTTGTGCTCTCAAACATCGATAAGTTAGTATGATTCATTGTGCAGATTTTTGCTGACCACGAAAGGTCCTTCCCAAGGTGAGGACAACTTGTGCATATCAGTCTGATCCTGGATGAGCCAGAGCACCAGATCACCTTCTTGAAAAGTTCTACTTTTAACCCGGCGGCTGTGATAACGTCGTAGGTCTTGCTGGTAAATCACCGAATGAGCCGCTGCTATATCATGGTCCTCATCTAATAGGTCCAGTGAATCCTGACGTGCTTTCTCATTATCAGCTTCAACATAAGCCGCCACATGGGGCGAGTCATGACGGATGTCACTAGGGAGAACCGCCTCTGCTCTGTAAACCATGAAGCAAGGCGTGTAACCCGTAGATCTGTTTGTTGTGGTATTGATACTCCATAACAAAGAAGGTAACTCCTCCACCCAACAACCCGGCGTCTGCTTTAAAGGAACCATAAGCCGGGGCTTGATGCCTCTCAAAATTTCTTGATTGGCTCTCTCTGCTTGACCATTAGATTGGGGGTGAGCCACTGATGACACGTCAAGCCGGATGTGCTCATGTTGACAAAATTCTTCCATAGCACCCTTGGACAGATTAGTACCATTATCGGCTATGATGTTGTGTGGAAAACCAAAACGGAAGATCACCTTTTTGATGAACTGAACCGTCGTGGCTGCATCACACTTACTGACTGGCTCTGCCTCTACCCACTTGGTGAACTTATCAACCGCCACCAGTACGTGGGTCTTCTTGTCCATGGACCTCTTAAAGGGCCCAACCATATCCAGCCCCCAAGTTGTAAACGGCCAAGTGATTGGAATCATCCTTAATTCTTGAGGTGGAACATGAGCGCGGCGTGCAAACTTCTGACAACCGTCACACCTCTTTACCAAATCCTCAGCATCAGCATCAGCCATCAACCAATAGAAGCCGTGACGAAAAGCCTTAGCTACCAAGGATTTTGAACCGGCGTGGTGACCACAATCTCCTTCGTGGATCTCATGCAAAATCTCACAGCCTTCTTAAGAAGACACACAACGCTGAAACGCCCCTGTTACACTGCAATGATGTAACTCCCCATTGATAATGGTCATTGATTTGGATCGACGGATTATCTGCCTGGCCAAGTCTTCATCCTCTGGTAACTCGTCCCGGTTCATGTACGCCAGGTATGGGACTGTCCAATCCGGGATAATGTGAAGAGTCACCACCAATTGAGCCTCTGGGTCAGGAACAGCCAAATTCTCCTCTGTAGGCATCTTGACCAACGGATTATGTAGCACATCCAGAAAGACATTGGGCGGCACCGGTTTATGTTGAGAGCCTAAGCGACTTAAAGCGTCTGCCGCTTCATTCTTTCGCCGGTCTATATGGTCAATCTGATAACCATTGAAATGACCAGCCACTATGTCCTCCTCTCGTCGATACGCCGCCATGAGTGGATCCTTCGAATCCCAAGTGCCAGGTCCGAGTCACCAAAGCACTGAACCCAGATTAAATTCATCTCCTTAGCCATCCGAAGACCATGGAGCAAGGCCTCGTATTCAGTTGCATTTTTAGTGCAAGGGAACATTAAACGGAGAACATAACAAAACTTATCACCACATGGGGAAGTTAATACAACTCCAGACCCTGAGCCCTCCAATTGTCTGGACCCATCAAAATGAATAGTCTAATAAGTGTTATCTGGCTTTTCCTCTGGTGCCTGCAACTCTGTCCAGTCATTGATGAAGTCCACAAGTGCTTGGGACTTGATTGCTGTCCGAGGCATATATTTTAACCCATGAGGTCCTAGCTCAATAGCCCATTTGGCAATCCGGCCAGTTGCTTCTCTGTTTTGGATGATATCCCCCAAGGGGGCAAAAGTGACCACAGTGATAGGATGACCCTGAAAATAGTGCTTGAGCTTCCGGCTTTCCATGAAAACTCCATACACCAGCTTCTGCCAATGTGGGTACCTCTGCTTGGACTCAATAAGCACCTCACTGATATAATAAGCCGGCCGTTGAACCGGATACTCTTTTCCGGCCTCCTTGCGCTCCACAACGATAGCCACACTAACAGCCCATGTATTAGCAGCCACATATAACAACAAGGGCTCTTTATCAACAGGAGCAGCAAGGACAGGTGGCTTAGCTAACTGCCGCTTTAGATAATCAAACGCTTCATTGGCAGTGTCACTCCAAACAAAGTCATCCGTCTTCTTCAGCATCTGATACAAAGGGATGGCCTTCTCCCCTAACCGACTAATAAATCGGCTTAAAGCTGTAATCCAGCCTGCCAAGCGTTGAAAGTCATTGACACACTTTGGCTTGGCTAGTGAAGTGATAGCTTTGATCTTCTCCGGATTAGCTTCAATGCCCCTGTTAGATACCAGAAAACCCAAGAGCATGCCTGCCGGTACACCAAAGACACGTTTAGCTAGATTAAGCATCATCTTATAAACCCAGAGGTTATCAAAAGTCTCCTTCAAGTCATCTATCAATGTTTCCTCCTTTCTTGATTTTACCACAATATCATCCACATAAGCATGAACATTGCACCCAATCTGATTATGAAGAAAATTCTGTACATGGCGCTAATAAGTCACCTGGGCACTCTTGAGCCCAAAAGGCATAGATACATAGCAGATTGCTCCAAAGGGAGTTATAAAAGATGTCTTCTCCTGGTCCTTAAATGCCATTTTGATTTGATGGTAACCCGAATAAGCGTCCAGAAAACACAAACGGTCACAACCCGCCATAGCATCAATGATTTGATCAATACGAGGGAGAGCAAAGGGATCAACTGGGCAGGCCTTGTTCAAATCTGTGTAGTCCACACACATACGCCAAGTGTCGTTCTTCTTAAGTACCCGCACCGGATTAGCTAGCCACACAGGGTGAAAGACCTCCACAATAAACCCTGCTGCCAAAAGCCGGGCTACCTCCTCACCAATAGCCTTGCGCCCTTCTTCATTGAAGCGGCGGAGAAAATGCCTGACTAGTTTAAACTTAGGATCTATATTAACAGCATGCTCAGCAAGTTCCCTCGGTACACATGGCATATCGGAAGGTTTCCATGCAAAGATGTCTCGGTTCTCATGGATGAACTTTATGAGCGCGCCTTCCTATTTCGGATCCAGGTTAGCGCTGATGCTGAACTGCCTGGATGAATCGCCAGGAACGAAGTCAACCAGCTTAGTCTCCTCGGCCGATTTAAACTTCAAAGCCGGATCATGCTCTGTAGTTGGTTTTTTCAGAGAAGTCATATCTGCCGGATCAACATTGTCTTTGTAAAACTTCAACTCCTCTGTTGCACAAACCGACTCAGCATAGGCTGCATCACCTTCTTCACATTCCAAAGAAATCTTCCGACTCCCATGCACTGTGATGGTCCCCTTATGACCCGGCATCTTAAGCTGCAGATAAACATTACAGGGCCTTGCCATGAACTTAGCATAAGCCAGCCGTCCAAAGAGGGCATGATATGGGCTCTTGATCTTCACCACTTCAAAAGTCAATGTTTCTGATCTTGAATCATGATCGTCTCCAAAAGCAACCTCTAGAGCTATCTTACCAACTGGGTATGCCGATTTACTAGGCACCTCACCATGACAGACGGTGTTCGACGGTTTAAGATTTTTATCTGTCAACCCCATGCGACGGAAGGTTTCATAATAAAGGATATTAATACGAATCCCTCCATCCATGAGTACCTTGGTGAACTTGTACCCCCCAACCTGAGGTGCCACCACTAATGCTAGGTGACCCGGATTATCAACCCGGTGTGGATGATCCTCTCGACTCCACAAAATGGGTTGTTCAGACCAGCGCAGATAACGGGGCACTGGCGGTTCAACAGAGTTTACTGCCCTTTTATGAAGCTTCTGATCGCGCTTACACAAAATAGTGGTCAAGACATGATACTGCCCACTATTCAACTGCTTCGGATTACTCTGATAACCCGATTGTTGCTGCTGCTGACTCCCCTGATGATTATAACCTCCTTGGTTGCCCTGTTTGCCTTGATTGCCATGTCCGGTTTGGTTGCCTTGGAATCCTGAACCGGAGTTGCCTCCACCATAACCCGGCCCATGAAAACTGCCTCCTGAACTGCCGGGAGGTCCACGGTCGTATTGAAAGAGATTTGAATTTTTGAACTCCCGCATAATAAAGCAATCTTTCCAAAGGTGCGTAGCTGGCCTTTCTATCGACCCGTGCTTTTGGCAAGGCTGATTTAACAGGCGCTCAAGATTGGGACCTGATCCTCCAACCCGCTGGGGCGGTTTACCCTTGCGGCGCTGACCATTATCCTGGGTGTTGGTGTTATCCACAAAGTCCAAGCTATTATCCGCCTTACGCTTACCGTTGTTCCCATGACCCGCCGGGTTATGCTGCTGCATCTTGGCACCACCATTCTTCTTTCCCTTCCCTGGCTTTTCATCCTCAGACTCAGGGTCCTTGGTACTATCCGAATCGGCATACTTAACCAGAGCTTCCATGAGCGTTGCCATGTCATTGTAGTGACGCTTGAGCCTTCCCAACTTCAGTTTCAAAGGCATAAACCGGCAATTGCCTTCCAACGTCAAGACTACCGTATCCGCATTGATGCGGTCTGATGAATGCAAAATAGCTTAGACTCATTTTACCAAATGGGTTGTAGACTCCCCTTCCTCTTGAACACAGGTGGCTAAGTCCACAATTGACATGGGCTGCTTGCACGTATCTTTTAAATTCTGGATAAAGCGGCTTTTTAACTCAGCCCATGACGCAATGGAGTTAGCTGGTAAACTTTTCAGCCAAGTACAAGCTGTCCCCTCTAGCATCATAGTGAAGTACTTAGCGCATGCCGCATCATCCACGTCTAGCATCTCCATTGCCATCTGATAGCTCTCGGCCCATGAGTCAGGGGGTAAATCGGTAGTGTAATTGGGCACCTTACGAGGACTCTTGTAGTCCTTAGGCAGCCACACGTTACGCAAGGCCGGGGTGAGACACGGCACCCCAAAAGAACTGTAAACCACCCCTGGTTCCACTGAAGTGGTCGGACGAACCAGAGTAAGCTGACGAGCCGCGTATTGCGCTGCTAACTCGGCTTATCGACGTGCTCGACCGTGATCCACCATATCCTGGGCATTAGCACCGCCACCCGCCGGGTTATACCCTCACGGCGGGTTACTGTTTCGCGCACTGCTTGATACAGCTGGTTCATCAATATGCCTGCTGTAGCTCCGACTTGGGCGGGGGGGATGAATCCTCTCACGACTGTGCGAATAAGCCTCCTGTTGGATCAAAGCCGTCTGAAGGAGCTCTCTAGCCCGTCGTGTTTCAACTGCTACTGTAGACTCGCCTTTGATCGGGAGAGTTGCCAATCATGAAGCGACGACGACGATGTTATCCAATGGGTTAGAGTAATGACCCGGAGGTGTTGAGACGTGCTGTGATAGGATATTGTTATGGCGAGGCGGATCCACCACGCGCGGCTGAACCGGCACTCCTGTTCCAGGTGCCTCCACCCGGTTTACCACTGGCTGGTTGCTGGTTCCCGCTCCTGGCGTGTTAAAGAGGTTCCTTCCCTCGTAAACCGGTGGCAGGTGAGACCGGTGCCTTCTCCTCATTAAATCATTTGATGCGCTCTGATCCAGCATAAGACGATAGGCCTGTGCCTCTAACTCGGCCCGCTCTATGGCCATCCTTGTGTTCTCTGCTGCCGGATCTATCTTAGCTTGAGCTATATGTTCTTTCACCTTTGCAATTTCCGTGTTATGCTGATCCTGATCTGCCGGATTAACTTCAGCTGCCAGCAATTTTGCCAAAGTGTCGAATAAATCAGACAAAACCTAAACCGGCGCTGGCGCGGGGCCTCCTGCCCTGGCGGGTGTTGCAGCTGCTGAACCGAAAACCATCGTCGCTGCGGTAGAAGAATGCTGCGTCGCCTACGTACCAGCCATGAAAATTGCAACTCGGCTCGACGGATCAGAGAGGTCCAGAATACTGTCGCCATCGGAACCACCACTAATCCAGCCATCCTGCAGCTGATACAGTGACTCGGTCTCTCCAGTTGAAGACTCGTCATAAGAGTAAACGACGGTTTTGCCACCAGATACCGTTCTATCCTCAGATTCCACTCCGTGGATGACTCCCACGAAGGCACGCTTTACGGTAGGCTGAACTCGGGCAGGTCTTGCACGCTGAGCCATCTTGACGATGTCGGTGCAGATGTCCGGCTCAGGGCCCGGTTCGCCGATCTTGCCAATGAAAACATGTATTCTGCCAAAGGGGACCCGGTACCCGTACTCAATCGAGCCGGCCTCGCGGCCCTAGCCTGCGTCATCGATGTAGAGCTTGCCGCGACGACTCTTGGTCATCCGGCCCACAGCGTATCCCTTGAGTCCTTTGAAGCTGCCATTCAAGAACTCGAAACCATCGTGTGATAGCCCCACGGTGGGTGCCAACTGTCGTGCAATTGTCACGGAAGATGTCCTCGTGAAAGGACTTAGTCGTGGAGCCATCGCGACGGGTTAGCTTGAAGGGGTAAAAGCGGACAAGGGACGCAAGGAATTATACTGGTTTGGCCCCTTACGGTGAAGGTAAAAGCCTACTCCAGTTGTGATGGAATTGCTAGGGTTTCGATGACCAAGGAGCGAATCTGCTTTGCCTGGCTCTTGACTTATTGTTTGTTGTTCCTAAACCACCACCGGTCGTCCCTTTATATACACAGGTTAACGCCCGGCGGTTTACAGAATCCCGAGGCTGGCTCATACACGTGCCTGGCTCGGTTTCTACCTTTCCTTGCCTTAGAACATAAGTTACATATCATATGGCAGTTTATATCTACGGGCCCTAATCTGCCTTGGAGCCCTGGACCTTCATGTTAGATCTCCTCTGTAAAGCGCCATACCTCTTGTCTTCATGGGCTTCAAACATGACTAACTCCTTGTGGGCATACTTAATAGTAATATCCCCAACACTAACCATAGCATGAAAGATATGGATCCAAATCAGCCCCTTACGAAGCAATGCGTAAACTAGGGTTTAAGCTTCTGTCACTCTAGCAACCCATCATCTACTTATTTCTTCCCAATGCCTTCCCCTAGGCCCAATCAATGGTCAAGTGTCATGTAGTCGACGTTCACATAACACCACTAGAGGAAAGACAACATACATCTCATCCAAATAAAGAACGAATACCAAATTCACATGATTACTTATAACAAGACTTCTCCCATGTCCTCAGGAATAAAAGTAACTACTCACAAAGCATAATCATAATCATAATCGTAATCATAATCAGAGGAGTATTAATTATCATTAAGGATATGAAAATATAATCTTCCACGGGATAAACCAACTAGCATCAACTACAAGGATGAATCAACACTACTAGCAACCCACAGGTACCAATCTGAGGTTTTGGGACCAAGATCTAATACAAGAGATGAAGTAGGGTTTGAGAGGACATGGTGCTTGTGAAGATGTTGATGGAGATTGACCCCCTCTCAATGAGAGTATCGATGGTGATGGCGATGGCGATGATTCCCCCCCAGAGGGATGTTTTCCTGATAGAACAACTCTGCTGGAGCCCTAGATTGGTTCTACCCAGCTTCTGCCTCGAGACGGCGGCGCTTAGTCCCGAAAGCTTCCTCCTGATTTTTTCCAGGCTAAAAGACACCATATAGCGAAAGATGGACACCGGAGGCCTGCCAGGGGGGCCACAAGGTCGGGGGGCGCGCCTCCACCCTTATGACTGGCTGGTGGCCCCCCTCTGGTTCTTTCTTTGCCCAATATTTTTTGTATATTAAAAAAATAAGCTTTGTGAAGTTTCAAGACTTTTGGAGTTGTGCAGAATAGGTCTCTAATATTTGCTCCCTTTCTGGTCCAGAATTCCAGTTGCCGACATTCTCCCTCTTCATGTAAACCTTATAAACAAGAGAGAATATGCATAACTATTGTGATATAATGTGTAATAACAGCCCGTAATGCAATAAATATCAATATAAAAGCATGATGCAAAATGGACGTATCAGTAAGTACCTTATCTTTATGGTTCTCCATGTGTCGCATCCTTTCCTGACCCTGGCTTCTCAGGATCCCTTCGGCTACGGCGGTGAAACCACCTGGGGAGCAACCCCCGGAGGCCCTTGGTCTGATCTCGATTCTAGGCCCCTCACGACAGATGCCCACGCGAGGCCTGAGCTCGGTCTTTTAGGCAGGGGTGCCGCTGGAGGGTCATGAAGCCGCGATCTCGGGACCCCACCTTCACGGCTACCCCTGGGTGCAGGAGGCGTGCCGAGGGCTCCTCCACTGGTCTTCGCTGGCAGCTGGGCGGCCTTAGCATCGACTTCATCTTCGTGCGGCGAGGCCACGCTACCCAATGATACGTCTCCCTCGTATCTACTTTTCCAAACACATTTGCCCTTGTTTTGGACTCTAACTTGTATGATTTGAATGGAACTAACCCGGACTGACGATGTTTTCAGCAGAATTGCCATGATGTTGTTTTCTGTGCAGAAAACAAATATTCACGGAATGACCTGAAACTCCACGGAACATCTTAGAAAAAACAATAAAAAATCCTCGCCAAAGATGAAGACCAGGGGGCCCACACCCTTCTCATGAGGGTGGGGGCCCCCCTAGGGCGCACCCCCTACCTCGTGGCCCCCTAGAAACCCTCCGACGCCAACTCCAACTCTATATATTTGCTTTCGGAGAGAAAAAATCAGAGAGAAGAAATCATCGCGTTTTACGATACGGAGCCGCCGCCATGCCCTAAAACCTCTCGGGAGGGCTGATCTAGAGTTCGTTCGGGGCTCCGGAGAGGGGGATTCGTCGCTGTCATCATCATCAACCATCCTACATCACCAATTTCATGATGCTCACCGCCGTGCGTGAGTAATTCCATCGTAGGCTTGCTGGACGGTGATGGGTTGGATGAGATTTATCATGTAATCGAGTTAGTTTTGTTAGGGTTTGATCCCTAGTATCCATTATGTTCTGAGATTGATGTTGCTATGACTTTGCTATGCTTAATGCTTGTCCCCCGCGCCCGAGTGCCATGATTTCAGATCTGAACCTATTATGTTTTCATGAATATATGTGAGTTCTAGATCCTATCTTGCAAGTCTATAGTCACCTACTATGTGTTATGATCCGGCAACCCCGAAGTGACAATAATCGGGACCACTCCTGGTGATGACCATAGTTTGACGAGTTCATGTATTCACTATGTGCTAATGCTTTGTTCTGGTTCTCTATTAAAAGGAGGCCTTAATATCCCTTAGTTTCCAATAGGACCCCGCTGCCACGGGAGGGTAGGACAAAAGATGCCATGCAAGTTCTTTTCCATAAGCATGTATGACTATATACGGAATACATGCCTACATTACATTGATGAATTGGAGCTAGTTCTGTGTCACCCTATGTTATGACTGTTACATGATGAACCGCATCCGGCATAATTATCCATCACTGATCTGGTGCCTACGAGTTTTCCATATACTGGTTCTCGCTTATTTACTTTTCCCGCTGCTACTGTTACAATCACTACAAAATACCAAAAACATTACTTTTGCTGTCTTTACTTTTGTTGCTGCTACTACCACTATCATATTACTTTGCTAGTAAACACTTTGCTGCAAATACTAAGTGCTTGAATACTCTACCAGGTGTGGTTGAATTGACAACTCAGCTGCTAATACTTGAGAATATTCTTTGGCTCCCCTTGTGTCGAATCAATAAATTTGGGTTGAATACTCTACCCTCGAAAGCTGTTGCGATCCCCTATACTTGTGGGTTATCAAGACAAATTTCCGGTGCCATTGCCGGGGAGCATAGCTCTATTCTTTGAGTCACTTGGGATTTATATCTGCTGGACACTATGAAGAACTTGAGAGATCCAAAAACCAAGATCTATCCCTCAACTACAAGGGGAGGTAAGGAAATGCCATCTAGCTCTGCACTTGATTCACCTTCTGTTATGAGTAAGTTAGCGACACCTACACCTACTTCTGCTATTCATTCTGATATGTTGCATGTTATTGATGATGCCACTTCTGCTATGCATCTACTTATGATGAAACTTCTTCTATGCCTGATACTACTGTGCCCCTTGGTGAATTTCTTGATGAACAAATTGCTAGGGCTAGAGAAAAAGAAATTATTGAATCTGAATACGATGATGATAGTGATGATGAAAATATGTCTGTTATTCCTGAGGGTTATCTTTTTGATATGGAATCTTCTGCCGCTATTTTAGCTTGCAAAGATAGATATGAGCTTAAGAGGTTATTAATTAAATGGAACAAAGAATCACTTAGAGATAAAATGAGACCTGACCCCGCTTTTGCTACTTCACCTATTCCTGTTCCTGATAAGGATTATGAATTCTCTGTTGACCCTGATATAATTACTTTGGTTGAATCTGATCCGTTTTATGGCTATGAATCTGAAACTGTTATGGCACATCTTACTAAGTTAAATGATATAGCTGCCCTGTTCACTAATGATGAGAGATCACGTTACTTTTATATACTCAAAATATTTCCGTTCTCCTTAAAGGGTGATGCTAAGATATGGTTTAATTCTATTGATCCTAGTTGTGTGCGTAGTCCCCAGGATATGATTTATTACTTCTCTGCTAAATATTTCCCTGCTCATAAGAAATAAGCTACTTTGAGGGAAATATACAACTTCGTGCAAACTAAAGAAGAGAGTCTCCCACAAGCTTGGGGGAGGCTTCTCAAGTTAGTTAATGCTTTGCCTGATCATCCTCTTAAGAAACCTGAAATACTTGATATCTTTTATAATGGACTAACCAATGCTTCTAGAGATTACCTGGATAGTTGTGCTGGTTCTCTTTTCAGGAAAAGAACACTGAATAATATGTTGACAAATGAAAATAATTGGGCACCTCCTGAGCCAACTCCTGAGCCAACTCTTGAGCCACCTCCTGAGCCAACTCATGCTCCAATTATTGAGCCTATTCTTAAACCAACTCCGAAGTAGAGAGGTGTTCTATTTCTCAGTCCTGAAGATATGCAAGAGGCAAAGATATCTATGAAAGAAAAAGATATTAAAGCTAAAGATGTTAAGAATTTACCTCCTATTGAAGAAATACATGGTCTTGATATACCGCCAGTTGAATAAACATATGATCTTAATTATTTATTTACTGAAGAACCTCCTGATCCTGATATCCCGACACAGGTAGTAAAGGTAAATTCTCTCTATAGATTTGATGAAGGTGATATCCCTCACTCTAAGCCTGTTAGGCAGTGCTTTGATGAGTTTGATAATTTTATTGTCAAACAAGAAAATTTCAAGTCTTATTTTGGTAGACAATTGAAATATGATTCCGATATGCTTAAATACTTGGGTGATTATATGGCTAATATTAAAGGTGAACTTAAACTTGTTAGCAAACATGCTTCTATGGTTACCACTCAAGTAGAACAAGTAATTAAGGCTCAAAAAGAAGTGCTTGATGAAATGAATAGTAAGAAAAATGATTATGATGTTAGAGTGGCTACTAGAACTGGTAGAATGACTCAGGAACCTTTGTATCCTGAAGGACACCCTAAGAGAATCGAGCAAGATTCTTAGAGAAATAATATTGATGTTCCTAGTTCTTCTAAAAAGAAGAAGAAAAATGATAGAACTGTGCAAACTTCTAGTGAACCTATTGCTGAACCACCTGATAATCCAAATGATATTTCTATGTGTGATGCTGAAACACAATCTAGTAATGAACATGAACCTAGTAAAAATATTAATGATGATGTTCATGATGATGCTCTACCTAGTAATGATAATGATGTAGAAATTGAACCTGCTGTTGATCTTGATGACCCACAATCAAAGAATCAACGTTATGATAGTATGTCTATTATTCTTGGAAGACCTTTTCTTAATACTGCATGGCTGTTATTGATTGCAACAAAGGCAATGTCACTTTTCATGTTAATGGTAATGAGCATACGGTACACTTTCCGAGGAAACAACCTCAAGTTCATAGTATCAACTCTATTGGAAAAATTCCATCGATTATATTTGGAGGTTTTGAATTTCCTCTTCCTACTTTCAAGAAGAAATACGATATTCTTATTATTGGGGATGTGCATATCCCCGTTGAGGTAACTTAGTGCTATTCTAAATTTCTCCGGTTTCATGATTATCAGAATGAGTTTGTTAACAAGACTTGATCAACCTTGTTAGTGGATTCTTTTTTATGAGCATGAGATGGATGAAACTAGAAGCACAAACTTCTATACCCCACTTTTACTTTTTGTTATTTATATTAAATAAAGTAAAAATAGTATTTTTTTGTCTGTTTCCTGACTTATCCGTGCAATATAAAAATATCCCAAAAATAAAAGTCCTCAGAATGACATGCCAATTTAATATGATTTTTTCGGGAATATTTGAGGATTTACTATGCAAAAATTACCGCGGGAGGAGCTGCCAATTAGCCACGAGGGTGGTGGGCCGCCCCCCCCCCCTCTATAGGGCGCGCCCCCTGCCTCGTGGGCCCATGGTAGCCCTCCTCCACTTATCCCAGCACCCATCTTCTTCCTCTATCTCACACAGACCCAAAAAACCAACTCAAGCACGAGTTCCAGCCACTTTTGCTGTGATTTTCGATCTCCTTGCTCAAAGCACCTCTCGCAAAACTGCTTGGGGAGATTGTTCCTTGGTATGTGACTCCTCCATTGGTCCAATTAGTTTTTGTTCTAGTGCTTTATTCTTTGCAAATTTGTGCTGCAGAGGTGACCATGTTCTTGAGCTTGCATGTCAAACTTATATGGTTCCAAGTAGTTCTAATGCTTGATATAGGCTCTAGGCACTTGTAGGAGTAGTTGCTATCAGTTTTATTGAAGTTGGATTACTTTTATTTTGAAGTTACTAAAAATTTCAGAATTTTTCAGAGAAAAACAATATGTTTAGGAAGATGTTCCAAGGTGGTTCCTCTAAGAAGTAAGGTCCCAGGATTGCTATGCGCGATGCTGACAAGGATCCACCAAGAGACGCTCCAGTACGGCCTTGCGAATGGCCGTCGGAAAATTTTATGGACTGTGCGGGAATTAAAGAAGAATTCAAAGCATATTTGCGCAATTCCGGTCTTGAAGATTTTGAGGCTAACAAATGCCCCCAGATCATGATCTCACAAGTTCATTTGTGAGGAGGTTTGAGTATTCATCTTCGCGTAATTCTCCTTCAGTCATGTTTGATCTTTATGACAAATCTTATACCATGGACCTAGAGGATTTCACTTCTGCTTGCGAACTTCCATCATGGGGTAGTGTTAGGGATCCCCCTAAATCTGAATTTAGAAACTTTCTTGCTAGTATAAATGTGGGGGAATCTAGAGATATAACGCAGGCTACCATAGGGAGCATTCACTTTCCCTCTATACATTATTTTGCTCTCTTCATCGGTAGATGCATAAATGCTAAGGATGAAGCATGTCACTTGTGTGTCCCTGATCTTAGCATTCTTAGGAGTGCTGTGTTAGGAGACCAATCTTATCATATGGGAGCCATTGTAGCTCGTAGGTTGCATCATAATAGACATAATGGAGATTTCTTTCGAGGAATTTATGCAACCTGCTTAGCTCATTTTCTTGAGATAGACATTCGTGAGGGTGATATGGAGTTGCCTCCTGCATATTGAGATTATGACTCTATGGCTTCGCACCAGTTTGTCGAGAGGCCTGAATCACCTCTCTTATATCGTTTAATTTTTGATAAACGACGTGTTTTTCGTATTACTCTCCCTGCTCCTGCCTTCTTCAATTCACAGACAAAAGGAAGATATGTTATTACCAGAGAGGAGGCAGAAGAGTACGAGAGGAGAGAGGAGGCAGCTCAACTCCACACTGTAGCTCAGCAGGCGATAACCGCAGCACATCAGTACGATCCCAGCTATTCCTCCTCATCACAATACGACCCCAACAACTATTATTATGGATATCCGCCAGGCCAGCCGTGGCCATAGACCAACTTAGGCCAAAAGCCTAAGCTTGGGGGAGTACGTATTTCTCACTGACATTACATTTATGCTCACACACACTCATTGCTAGATGTCGGTGCTCATAGTTTTTCACTGTAATATCCATGCTAGTTTATTCTCTTTTTCCGGCTTTCTTCCTGTGTGTTTGTTAAACCTTAAGAAAAACAAAAAAATTAGTAGTAGTTTATTTTTCTGCTGTAGTAGTGATAATTAAAAAGAAAACCCAAAAATATTTCGTGTTCTTCTTTTGCTTGTCGGGAGCTTTCCCGTGTAAATAGTTTTATTTCTTTTCTTTTCTTTGGGTCAGTAGGAGAAGACCGTAATTAAATTGTTGAAGTGGCTCTTATATGAATTATTGTTGATTTAACCAAGAGCACATATTGCCTTGTCTTCTCTTGTTTATTGAATGCTCGCAGATTCCAGCTTAGTCCAATGCACATGCACTCTTATTATTATTCACACCGTTCAGTCGTGCAAGTGAAAGGCAATTAGGATGATATATGATGGACTGACTGAGATGAGAAAAGCTGGTATGAACTCGACCTCTTTTGTTTTTGTAAATATGATGAGTCCCTCGTTCTTGATTCAGCTTATTATGAATAAACATGTTTGCAATGACAATTACAGATCATAGTTGCTTGTGCCATACTTGATTAGCTATGAGTTATAATGGTTTACCTTGTGTGCCAACATGCTATTGGGATGATTATGATGTGGTATGATGGGGTGGTATCCTCCTTTGAATGATTTAAGTGACTTGACTTGGCACATGTTTATGCATGTAGTTGAAACAAAATCAACATAGCCTTCACGATATTTATGTTCATGGTGGATTATATCCTACTCATGCTTGCATCCAATGTTTATTAATTTTAATGCATGTACATGGCTGTTGTCGCTCTCTAGTTGGTCGCTTCCTAGTCTTTTGCTAGCCTTCACTTGTACTAAGACGGAATACTGCTTGTGCATCCAATCCCTTAAACTCCAAAGTTATTCCAGATGAGTCCACCATACCTTCCTATATGCGGTACCTACCTGCCGTTCCAAGTAAATTTGTATGTGCCAAACTCTAAACCTTCAAATAAACATTCTATTTTGTGTTCTCGAATAGCTCATGTATCAACAAAGTCTGTTCTTATCTTCCGTGTTAGGCGGGTTATTCTCAAGAGGAGTGGACTCCGCTCCTCACTCACGAGAAAATGGCGTGTCACCGGGATGCCCAGTCCCATGCTTTATGCAAACTAAATCGAAATTAATTGCAAACAAAACTCCCCCTGGGACCTGATGTATGTTGGAGGCACTCGTTGTTTCGAGCAAGCCATGGATTGATGCCTGTTGGGGGAGGGGGAGTATAAACTTTACCATTCTGTTTGGGAACCGCCTATAATGGGTTTAGCATGGAAGATATTGCCATCTCTTAGTTGTTATGTTGACAATGAAAGTATACTGCTCAAAATACAATTTATCTCTATTTCAAAACCGAGCTCTGGCACCTCTACAAATCCATGCTTCCCTCTGCGAAGGGCCTATCCATTTACTTTTATGTTGAGTCATCACCCTCTTATTAAATAGCACTAGCTGGAGAGCACAGTCGTCATTTGCATTCATCACTGTTAATTTATATTGGATATGACTATGAATGGATCGCTTTTACCATGAATTACAATGTCTAGTCAGTCCTTGATCTTTAAAGGTGCTCTGCATTTATGTTTTGCGGTCTCAGAAAGGGCTAGCGAGATACCATCTTGTTATATCATATTTTTGTTGTTTTGAGAAAGTGTTGTCATCCGAGATTTATTATTATGACTTGCTAGTTGATTATGCTATTGATATGAGTAATTGTGAGACCTGAGAATTATTGCAAATGTGGTTAGTTATGATCTATGCTGAAAACTTGAATGCTGGCTTGACATAGTTACAATAACGAGAGCAAACAGAGTTTGTATAAGTTTTTCTTTCTTTCTTTCAGTTTGTCAACTGAATTTCTTGAGGACAAGCAAGGGTTTAAGCTTGGGGGAGTTGATACGCCTCCGTCGTATCTACTTTTCCAAACACTTTTGCCCTTGTTTTGGACTCTAACTTTTATGATTTGAATGGAACTAACCCGGACTGACGTTGTTTTCAGCAGAATTGCCATGATGTTGTTTTATGTGCAGAAAACAAATATTCTCGAAATAACCTGAAACTCCACGGAACATCTTAGAAAAAACAATAAAAAATCTTCGCCAAAGATGAAGACCAGGGGGCCCACACCCTTCTCACGAGGGTGGGGGCGCCACCCCCTAGGGCGCGCCCCCTACCTCGTGGGCCCCCTAGAAACCCTCCGACGCCAACTCCAACTCTATATATTTTCTTTCGGAGAGAAAAAAATCAGAGAGAAGAAATCATCGCATTTTACGATACGGAGCCGCCGCCAAGCCCTAAAACCTCTCGGGAGGGCTGATCTGGAGTCCGTTCGGGGCTCCGGAGAGGGGGATTCGTCTCCGTCGTCATCATCAACCATCCTCCATCACCAATTTCATAATGCTCACCGCCGTGCGTGAGTAATTCCATCGTAGGCTTGCTGGACGGTGATGGGTTGGATGAGATTTATCATGTAATCGAGTTAGTTTTGTTAGGGTTTGATCCCTAGTATCCATTATGTTCTGAGATTGATGTTGCTATGACTTTGCTATGCTTAATGCTTGTCACTAGGGCCCGAGTGCCATGATTTCAGATCTGAACCTATTATGTTTTCATGAATATATGTGAGTTCTAGATCCTATCTTGCAAGTCTATAGTCACCTACTATGTGTTATGATCCGGCAACCCCGAAGTGACAATAATCGGGACCACTCCTGGTGATGACCATAGTTTGACGAGTTCATGTATTCACTATGTGCTAATGCTTTGTTCCGGTTCTCTATTAAAAGGAGGCCTTAATATCCCTTAGTTTCCAATAGGACCCCGCTGCCACGGGAGGGTAGGACAAAAGATGCCATGCAAGTTCTTTTCCATAAGCACGTATGACTATATACGGAATACATGCCTACATTACATTGATGAATTGGAGCTAGTTCTGTGTCACCCTATGTTATGACTGTTACATGATGAACCGCATCCGGCATAATTATCCATCACTGATCTGGTGCCTACGAGTTTTCCATATACTGGTTCTCGCTTATTTACTTTTCCCGCTGCTACTGTTACAATCACTACAAAATACCAAAAACATTACTTTTGCTGTCTTTACTTTTGTTGCTGCTACTACCACTATCATATTACTTTGCTACTAAACACTTTGCTGCAGATACTGAGTTTCCAGGTGTGGTTGAATTGACAACTCAGCTGCTAATACTTGAGAATATTCTTTGGCTCCCCTTGTGTCGAATCAATAAATTTGGGTTGAATACTCTACCCTCGAAAGCTATTGCGATCCTCTATACTTGTGGGTTATCACCCAACGCCTTGACAAAGGGCCGGGAAATGGTCGGAGAAGTGCCAGCCACCGGCCCCTTGTCGGAGAAAGGTGAGCCACTATGCGCCTCTCCTGCAGCCCCCGACGCGGAGGAAGGGCTCGGCCGCGCACTAGAGCTTGGGCGCGGGCATAGCGCCGTCCGCCAGGACCTCTTCCGGGAAGCAATGGGCGTGTTGAGTTGGTTCGGAGGGGAGCTTGTCGATGTCGACACCCGCCTCGAGGCGGTGGGCCTCCGCCTGGCGCGCGAGTGGCACCAGTTGAAGGTCACCATCAACCTTGGGCACCTCTAGCATGAGCGCGCCCGTGCGGACGCCGCGATATCCCTTGCCACTTCTCGCAAGGCTTGCGCCCATGCCTTGGAAGAACCCAGGGCCGCCGACCGCTGTCACGGGGCGGCCGATGAGCGGGAGTGGGAGCTTCAAGATTCGAACGCCATCCTCGAGCAGCAGATCCAGGCGCGCAGGGCTGTCCTGGCAGCACCGTCAAGTGAGGCCCCCGCCAATGAGAAGGAGGTCTAGGAGCGCAAGGAGGCACTAGCACTGGAGGTCTTGGAGCGCAGCCTGGAGCTTGAGCGACTAGAGGTGTGGGAGCGCTAGGTATCTGCGGCTGAGGATGCTATTGTCGCTCGGGAGGCTAGGGTCCAGCAAAAAGTTGACGAAAGGGTGGAAAACATTTGTGCGGCTCTTGCCGACGAGTACCACTAGAAGTTGGAACTCCTGGAGGCTGAGCTTGAGGGCAGGACTGCCGCTCTCAGGACGAAGCTAGACATGGCAGAGCAGCGCGACATGGCTGCCAACTGACTCAGGCCTCCGCCCAAGCCGACTTGGCTTCTGCTCGAACCGACCTGTCTTCAGTTCAGTAGCAGGTTGAGGCCATCGTGTCCCTTGCAGAGCAGACCGAGAATGAGGTGTGCCGCCGTCGAACGATGCAGCACGAGCGTTCCACGATGCTCCAAGACCTTAGGGTCAGGGCCAACCGTGCTTTAGACACCATCTGCGAGGAGAGCGTCACTCATCTGCACGAGGACGATGATAACCGACAAGTATAGGGGATCAATTGTAGCCTCTTTCGATAAGTAAGAGTGTCGAACCAACGAGGAGCTAAAGGTAGAACAAATATTCCCTAAAGTTCTATCGACCACCGATACAACTCTACACACGCTTAACGTTCGCTTTACCTAGAACAAGTATGAAACTAGAAGTACTTTGTAGGTGATTTTGGATAGGTTTGCAAGATAATAAAGAGCGCGTAAATAAAAAGTATGGGCTTTTTAGATGAAGACACCACTAAGTTAGTTTTAGTAAAGAGCTTATTGTCACATAAGAAAGTTATTTGTCCCTAGGCAATCGATAACTAGACCGGTAATCATTATTGCAATTTTATTTGAGGGAGAGGCATAAGCTAACATAGTTTCTCTTCATGGATCATATGCACTTATGATTGGAACTCTAGCAAGAATCCGCAACTACTAAAGATCATTAAGATAAACCCAACCATAGCATTATAAGGCATCAAGTCCTCTTTATTCCCATACGCAAACAACCTACTTACTCGGGTATGTGTTTCTATCTCTCACGCCAACCACCATAAGCAAATCATGAACATATTGCAAACCATACAACAGGGATCCCTCACGCTTGTGCGACACGGAGATCACCATAGGACATGACCAATAATAAAACATGCATCTCAAACCAATCACAATCATCAATTAACCCATAGGACAAGACAGGTCTACTCAAACATCATAGGATAGACATACATCAATGGGAAACAATATATAGCGTTGAGCACCATGTTTAAGTAGAGATTACAACGGGTAAAAGAGGGATTAGACCGCTGCATAGAGGGGGGCGCAGAGTTGGTGATGATGGCGGTGAAGTGGTTGGTGTAGATTGCGGTGATGATGATGGCCCCGGTGGCGTTCCGGCGCCACCGGAAGAGAGGGGGAGAGAGCCCCCCTTATTCTTATTCTTCCTTGACCTTCCCCCTAGATGGGAGAAGGGTTTCCCCTCCGGTCAATGGCCTCCATGGTGGCGGAGGGGTGAGAGCCCCTCCGAGATTAGATCTGTCTCTCTTTCTCTCTCTGTTTCTGCGTTTCAGATTCTGCCCTTTCGCCGTTTCTTAAATTCCCGGAGATCCGTAACTCCGATTGGGCTGAATTTTGGACACGATTTTTATCCGGATATTAGCTTTCTTGTGGCGAAAGAAGGGCACCAACCACCTTACAGGGTGGCCACGAGGTCCCAGGGCGCGCCTGACCCCCTGGGGCGCGCCCCCTGCCTTGTGGCCCCTCGGGCATCGTCTTGCGTTGATTCTTCTTCCCAGAAATCACATATATTCCAAAAAAAATCTCCGTCGGTTTTTATCCCATTTGGACTCCGTTTGATATGGATTTTCTGCAAAACAAAAAACATGCAACAAGCAGGAACTGGCACTGGGCACTGGATTAATATGTTAGTCCCAAAAATAGTATACAAAGTTGCCAAAAGTATATGAAAGTTGTATAATATTGGCATGGAACAATGAAAAATTATAGATACGATGGAGACGTATCAGACGACGACGCCAGCCACCTCCGCTTCTTCACCCAGATCGTGACCCGTCTAGAGAGAAGCCAGGGCCTTCTTGGGCATGCATTATCGCAAGTCTTTAGTCACCTTCTCAACTGTGACCCCCATTTTGACTTCAATGCCATGATAGCCCCAGTGCCTGGAGTCATCCAGGGCAATCTACCAGACTGGGTGGACGACCATGTGGATGACCTGGTCGCGGAGTTCACTCCTGAGGACGACGCGGCCGTGATTGCGGCCGACGGGGGCGGGGCAAACGACACTGATGAGGACGACGCCAGTGACAACGCAGGCGGTGCGGATGATCATGACGAGGACAGCGCCAGTGACAATGCAGGCGGTATGGATGATGATGACGAGGATGACGCTGGTGACTGCGCATCAGGCTAAGCCTACATTTCCCCATTTGCCCTAACTTGTACGCAAAAAACCTTCGGACACGGCCCTGCGGGGCGTGAAAGCATTTTCGAAGGGGGGCCTTATAATGTATGAAATGATGCTATGCTTTTGAGAGAAGACTTGGAACATGCCGTCGTGAGCCTGGAGGGGGAGTAGTTGTCGCGACTTATCTTCGGTTTCGTAGGTATTGAATGGGCCCTGATGTTGCGGAAGCGCCCTCCTCCCGAGGTGAGCCCTCCAAGGGCTCGCAAGGTTTTAAGCCTCCTGAGGAGTCTACTGGCCCGCCCAAGAGAGCCTCATGAGGAGCCGATCGCCGGATTACGACAAGGTGTCGGTGTGGAACGACACCTATGGGATCACAAGAATCCCAACTACTGTCGCCGAGGCGCGGGGTTGCGTGGAGATCAGGGCTAGTAGACAACACAAGGATCGTTTACCCAGGTTCAGGCCGCGAGGATGCGTAAAACCCTAGTCCTGCTTTGGTGGGTGTATTTCTGAGAGTTCTTGAGCTCTCGAACTAGCTATGGTCAGCGTGTGGTTCGAAAGAGCTGAATCCCCATCCTCGTCGCCTCGGGCCTCCTTTTATAGGAAAAAGGGATTGCCACAGTGGCACACAGGAGGCGGAAAGGTCTACAGTGTTATGAGGTTATCCCTCGTATTACAGGACAAAGTGCATTTTATGCATCGCTTAGGTGTCCTCTTGCTTTATCGGGGACGGGGGCGAGGCCCGTCCCGTCCGTCGCCGCTCCTCCTCGCTTCGACACGCGCCTCGGCTAGGGATGCGTGCGGTGCCATGTAGGCAGGCAGGCAGCTGAGTTGGTGCGCTGGTGGAGCCTTCACGAAGATCTGCATGCCGCCACGCAGGCGCTTAATGAGTTGGCCTGGGAGCGGCATGTTGCCATGCAGGTGCCCGCCCAGGTGGTTGGGCTGGCAGCTGCATGTGAACGGCGGTGGAAGCTTGGTTGACATGGGCTTGGCGGTGGCCTTGCCGGCGTCTTTGGCGAGGGCCTTTCCGGGTGGCCCGGCAAGGGTCTAGCCATGGCGTGTTGTCGTCCCCGGCAAGGATCTTGCCGAGAATCATCGTCTTCTAATCTGATCTTGAATATGTCTTCACAAAGATCCGCATGCCACCACATGGGTGCCGTCCCGAGCCCTAGCCCCACGCTAATGATGGCACTGGGGGCCGTGGGCTCAAGGGCGGCTTGCTCTATTGGTGCGGGGCGAGCTGTCCCGGCAAGAGTCTTGCCGAGACCGCTGAGGCCACCCGGCAAGGGTCTTTCCGGGGGAACTTACTTCATCCCTCTGCTCTTTGTGGTCTTGGCCTTGGCGTTGCTTTGATTCTCTTGGGCTTCGAGCTTACCTTGGCTCACCTCCCTCGTTCTGCTTGGTGTGGCCATGGGCGCGGCTCTGACTGCCCGTGCACACGAAATGGGGGGTACAAAGATGCGCCCCTATTTTTGTACACCGACAGGAGCCCCCGGGCCTGGGCCACACATAAGTGCAACATGTTGTTGGTCCAGGCCCAAAATGGTGCGTGGGCAGGTGGGGCAGTTTTTACCATGGTAAGATTCTTCGCGCGCTCCGCCTCCCATGACCCGCGCGCGTGGCGCGCCATGGAGGGGTGTGCGTGATGTGGGCGACATGTGTGGGACGGTTTCCACACGCATGCGTCACGTCGCAGTAAATGGGCAGCGCGCCCCGTGGCTTCCCCATAAAAAGGGATAATTGCGGGCGCACTGTTCCTTTTACCCTCCGTGCAACCGCAATCTCGGAAACCTCCATCTGCCTTCCTCTTCTTCCTTAAGCTTCGTCCCCACTTGCCGTCGTTGTGCTTCCGCCGCCTTCTGTCCTTCCCTCCTCCCGAAGTCGCCATGGCGCCAAAATTCACCAAGGGCAAGGGAGTGGCCAAGGACGTCGGAGCCGCGGAGCCGCCGGAGGGTGCACTAGCGGTGCAGCGGATGCAGTCTGCCTTCTTCCCCTCGACGGTCAACGTGTTCGAGCTTCGGGACTCCTTCAGGCCCCTGTGGGGAGTGAAGACGGGTGGGGAGAGAATTTCGGGCATACGGCCACGCGCGTCATCCCCGCCGACTGTGCCGAGGCTGCCCCGAATCGGTAGCCCTTCTTTGTTGATTATTTCTCTTGCGGGCTCTGTCCTCCCTTCTCCGATTTCTTTAGCGACATCATGCACACCTTTGGCTTCCACCTCCTGGATTTTACTCCGAATGCGGTGGCGTGCATGGCCCTTTTCGCGCACCTCCACGAAGGCTTTGCCGGGTTGCACCCCAACACGGTGCTCTTCCGCAATTACTTCTTCCCTCGGATCCAAACCGGAGGTTCCATCTCGGGGTGCATCGCTTGGATCCCAAAATCCAAGGGAGCATACACGGACGGTGCCATGAAGGAGAGGTGGGAAGAATAGCGGGGCCGGTGGTGCTGGATCAAAGAGAAGGACCCGCCGGTGTTCTGCAGAGTTCGTCGGGCACCGCCGGTTCACGGAAGCGATTGGAGCGACGTAGACGATGGAAAGCTCATGGTCACCATCACCAGGATTCTCCGGCTTACCCAGGCCGGGCTCCCCCTTGATATGATCGGGGCGGACTTCATCCGTCGCCGGATCGCTCCTCTGCATAACAAGGGGAGGCCAGCCTGGCTCTTCACGAACCCCGCCAACATCATGCGGCTCCGCCCCAGCCTCGACCACAACTTCACAGTGATGGCGCATGCCCATTTCTGCCAGCGGATCTTCCAGCTCGACGCGGGCCATGACGGCGAGGTCGAGCGGGCTGGCAAGGTTGCGAGGGCCGCCGCGAAGGCCGGCAAGGTCCTCAAGGGGCCTGTGTTCAAGCTGCCGACGGGGGTGGTCCTGTTGTGCAACAACTCGCGTCGGTCCAAGATCATCGCCATGATGCCGAACTGCAACGCGCACGGCCCCGTCCCGAGCTGGAAGGAGCTGGAGGACGCTGAAGTGCAGCAGTTCTTTGACACCCTGCATGAGGTGTATGTCAACGCCGACGTCGAGCGGCTGCTTGTCCAGGACACCTCCCAGGCGGAGCTGAACTACATCGCCACCAGGACGAGGGAGGCGCAACTCGCCAGGGAGGCCGGCAATGCCGGTGGAGTAGAGAACAAGTCCGCGACAGCCGCAGAGGAGGAGGAGCTCGCCCAGTGGGCGATGGCCGCCGGGGGAGCCAGCAGCGCCCACACCGATGCTCCTTTGGTTGAGGATGTGACCGGCGGGTCGTCGCCGGAGGAGGCCGAGACCGCAGAGCCGACGCCACCTATGGGGAGGGGGCGAGTCCTGCGGCAGGCCAGTTCCGGCGAGTCGGTCCGGCCCGGCAGGGCTGCACGGTCACAACTGACCTTGGAGGAGCCCGGGCGCCATACGAGGGCCGTGGCAGCAAAGAAGCCAGCGAAGGCCGCGGTGAAGAAGATAGCCGCTCCTTCTTCGTCCGCGCGTGCCCAGACACCACCTCCTTCTCCTTCTCCGGCGAATGTTGATATGGAGGTTACTTTTGATTATGGATCCCTCAGCCCGAGGAGGAAGAGGAAGACAGCAGAGGAGGAGGCGGACGACGAGTAAGTATCTAGTTCCTTTTCGTTATCTCTGCCTCCTCAATCTGTGTTGCTTGTCTTGACTTGTTTTCATCTCTGCAGGGACGGGGAGACGCTGGCCCAGAGAGCGAAGAGGGCCAAGGTCTCGACGAGTAGCCAGCCCCCAGCTGGTACTTCAGGGGCGCCATTAGTGGTGTTAAGCAACCCGGACAGCAGCCCCCGGCAGAGCCCCCAGCATAAGTTCATCACTCTTCTCCCGTCGACATTTGTCAGGGGAATGACACCTTGGTGCTGACCTTGTCAGGTACGCAGGAGGAGAGTAGCAGCAGGAGGAGCCACAGAGGGCTACACCCAACACGCCGCCCCCATCGACCACGCCGCCCCGAGGGGCGTCTCTGACATGGGCGCCAGGCATCGGGCCCAGGCACATGGAGGAGGAGGAGGAGAAATTGGGCGACGGCGGCTTTGCCTCGACGCCAAATGTTCGCGGGGAGGGGGCTTCCGTTTCCCAACCGGGTACTGGCACAGGTAAGTCGTTTGCCGTTCGTCCCTGCTTCCCCCTTTTTTGGCTCTTGGTCCTGGCCTTGCCTGACCCCCTTCTTCGGCGCCCAAATTCTTCCTCGGTGAACCCAGAGGGCGTGGACGCTGTCATTAAGGGCGTCGCCAAGGCCACCGAGGCGGACGCCGAGAGGATCACCGCCGAGGAGGATGCCAAAGACGCTGCTGAGGACGCCACCGAGGGGCCCACCAGGGAGGCCGATAAGGCTGCCGCTGAGGAGGCCGGCAAGGGCCTGTCGGGGAAGCCGACGGGACCGTTGCCGAGGAGGAGGAGGAGAAGGCTGGTGACCAGCCTTCCTCCTCTGCTGCTTCCGGCTCTGGCAAGTACCTGAGGGTGGGTGACGATTTGTTCGTCCACCTTCCAAGCGTGTCAAGCACCAGGACACCAGTTGAGGGAGAGGTGTTCAACGACGAGGTTCTTGCCGCTGCCGGGCTTGAGATCGTCGACGAGCCGACCGTTGGCGGCGATGGCTCGCAGGAAGAGAGGCTCCTCCACACCATGGGCGCCAGCTTCCGGAAGCTCCAGGTGCTCCACCGCACCCGCCTGGACAAGGCTATGTCCAGGACGGCGTTGGTGGAGAAGGCGGAGGCGGACCTGCAGATGCGCATTGCCAAGGCGCAGGACTGGTTCCGTGAGGCCCACAAGGAGCTCAAGGCGGCCCAGGGTGAGCAGGCCAAGTGCGATGTGGAGCTCACCATTAAGATCGCCGACGTCGAGAAAGCTTAGGAGGCGGCGAAGAACTTGGCCGAGGCCGCCGAAGCCGCTCGGACCCAGCGCGAGGCCACGCTGAACTCCCAGGAGGAGGACCTCGCTGCGCGCGAGGAGAAGCTTGCCGCCATGCTTCGCGGCAAGGATGCAGAGTTGGAGAAGCTTGTCTTGCAGTGAACCAGCAAGCTGGAGCAGAGGCACAAGGAGGCACTCAATGCCCAGGCCCAGGTCCACGCCGGCAAGGTGGAGGAGCTGGAGGCAGAGCGCAACAGGCTGAAGGAGCAGGCCCTGAAGCTGTCCCAGGAGCAGGACATGCTCAATAGTGCCCTGACAGAGGCGCAGGGCGTGGTCGTCAGCAAGGCTGGGGAGCTCTTCGAGGCCAACAACTCCATCAAAGACCTCAAGCTGAAGCTGGAGGGTCTCGAGAAGGTGCTGTCGGAGGCCACAACCCGAGAGGGGACCCTCGGCAAGGAGTTGGAGGTCGAGAAGCTGTTGAGGAAGAACGAGGGCCTCAACTTAGCGGACCACGTGGAGGGCGAGAACCGTTGGCTCAATCGCCTTGCCACCATCGCCAACCAGGCCGCCGTGCAGCTGGCATCATGGGGATGCCGGACATGAGGTATGTCCCGGAGCAGGGCATGAGCGCCAATTGCAGCCTGACCATGTTCTTCGAGAAGGTCGTCGGCGCTCTGGAGCGGCTCCACGCCAACCGGGCGGCCTCACTGGCCGACGAGTCCTGGAGGGTTTGCTAGGTTGCCATGACCAAGGTTCTCAACAAGGTGGCGCACTGGTACCCCGACCTCGACTTCGACGCCGCGCTGGAGAGCTTGCCGGAGGGAACCGACCTTGCGCCGCTCAGGGAGCGCATCGAGCCTACCATTAGCCGAGTCGGCGGAATTCTAAGGGTGGAGGGCCAGCGCCGGGATTAGGCATCCCATTTTTTTATCGCCGCTGCAGGTTCACAACCAAGACAATTACTATCTCTAGTTAGAACCGCAACATCAATTTGATGTAACATAACTCTGCATCACTTTTTAGTATCATGCATGTTATTTTCCTGTTTGATTTTTCCTTGTATGTCCACCCTATGTAACCAGTTAGGCTTGCCAGCGCGTAAACCCAGGGCGGCGTCGTGGGGACGAATCCCCTGGCCTGCCAGGTGTGCTTGCTGTCAGGCAAACCACCTTACCGCCCTTAGCGCGGCCGCCCGAGCTGTAGAGTTTGACTCGAGTCAAAGTCAGGAGCGTTGCCAGGTGCGGAAGGCTACCCCGCCACTCTCGACGCAGCAGCTTTGAGCTGTTGAGCGGACTCGAAACATAACAAAGGCATTGCCAATCGCGGGGGGGGGGGGGGGGGGGGGGGGGGGGGGGGGGGGGGGGGCTTGCGTGCAGGTTTCCCATACATAGGCCAGATCTCTGAGGACGCTAACCTTAAGTGTAAGAGGAAATACTCCAAGGCTCTGAATGACTTAGATTTTCTGTCGCCGAGACGGCGTCGTTCCTCCAGCCGCCTTCTTCTCAGAAACCGAAAGCGATGAAGAACCGCTATGCTAACTACCAGACCGGATTCTCATAATTGTGCGCCCCTACCTGGCGCGCCAAGGATGTCGGCGTGCAACGACACCTATGTGATCACAAGAATCCCTACTATGGTTGCCGGGGCGTAGGGTTGCGAGGAGAGCAGGGCTAGTAGACAGCACAAGGATCGTTTACCCAGGTTCAGGCTGCGAGGATGCGTAAAACCCTAGTCCTGCTTTGGTGGGTGTATTTCTGAGAGTTCTTGAGCTCTCGAACTAGCTGTGGTCAGCATGTGGTTCGAAAGAGCCGAATCCACATCCTCGTCGCCTCGGGCCTCCTTTTATAGGAAAAAGGGGTTGCCACAGTGGCACATAGGAGGTGGAAAGGTCTACAGTGGCATGAGGATATCCCTCATATTACAGGACAAAGTGCATTTAATGCATCGCTTAGGTGTCCTCTTGCTTTATCGGGGACGGGGCCGAGGCCCGTCCCGTCCGTCGCCGCTCCTCCTCGCTTCGACACACGCCTTGGCCAGGGATGCGTGCGGTGCCATGTAGGCAGGCAAGCAGCTGAGTTGGTGCGGTGGTGGAGCCTTCACGAAGATCTGCATGCCACCACGCAGGCGCTTGATGAGTTGGCCTAGGAGCTACATGTTGCCACGCATGTTTCCACACAGGTTCCCGCCCAGGTGGTTGGGCTGGCAGCTGCATGTGAACGGCGGTGGAAGCTTGGTTGACGTGGGCTTGGTGGTGGCCTTGTCGGCGTCTTTGGCGAGGGCCTTGCCGGGTGGCCCAGCAAGGGTCTTGTCGTGGCATGTTGTCGTCCCCGGCAAGGATTTTGCCGAGAATCGTCGTCTTCTAATCTGATCTTGAATATGTCTTCACAAAGATCCGCATGCCACCACAGGGGTGCCGTCCCAAGCCCTGGCCCCACGCTGATGATGGCACTAGGGGCCGTGAGCTCAATGGTGGCTCACTCTGTTGGTGCGGGGCGAGATGTCCCGGCAAGAGTCTTGCCGGGACCGCTGAGGCCACCGGGCAAGGGTATTGCCGGGGGAACTTGCTTCGTCCCTCTGCTCTTTGTGGTCTTGGCCTTGGCGTTGCTTTGATTGTCTTGGGCTTCGATCTTACCTTGGCTCACCTCCCTCGTTCTACTTGGTGTGGCCATGGGTGCAGCGCTGACTGCCGTGCACAGGAAAAGGGGTACAAATATGCGCCCCTATTTTTGTACACCGACACAAGGTGTGCACGCGCTGGTCCTGCGACAATTGCATTCCTGACCCCCGGGGCGACCTGTGTCGCCTGAGGTAGCACGAGCGTGCTCGATGCGCGCATTCCATGCCCAGCCTCCGCTCGCGGGGCATTCACAGGGGGGTAGCAGGCATGAGCCTTACTCTTAAACACGAAGCCAGAAAGCAAGAAATCACCACGAGCCAAGAAACACCCCCCGTTTTATCTTTTGATAAATGCAAGAAACTCCAAATCTCATTCCAAAAGACGGCAAGTTGGGTCAAAGAAAAAGGGCGAAATCAAACGGTCGCGTCTGGCACCTAGCTAGTCTTCTTGTCTTCTCACCAGCGTGGAGCTAAGTGCTTCCACTAGGCATCGGCATAGTCATTGGGGGATAGTGTCGACGGCGAGCGTGGAGCATGGTGCTTCCACTTGGACATGGGTGGGAGCCCCCGTGAGGCCCGAGAGCGGCGCTCAGGAGACTCCGGGGCGTGTACAGCACCAACTCATTATTACATGAGAATGTCATGAGCGGAGATCTTCACGAGCGCCCATGGCGCCTGACAAGGGGCCCGCCCTGTGCCTCCCCCGACCACTGTTGGGGTATCCAGAAACCAGGATGAGACCAAGGGGCAAGGGGGGCGCTGGTGGTTCCCCCAGCGACCGCAGGTCCTCTGCGGGGGAAAGGGCTCTCCGGCGCCTTCCCCGGCAGGGGACCTACCTCCGTGCGGAGCCTTGCTCCATGCGGCGCGGAGGAGGCCCTGGCACCGGTCTCCGCACGCACAGACCCTAGTGCACCTCATCCACCTATAGCGGGGCCATCATCCTGAGATCCATGGCTGCCGCCGTAGCTTGGTTCACCTGCGGTCCATGGTTAGTGAAATTGTGCTCCTGAGACATCGGCTGTACCCAGTGGCTGTTGTCATCGAAGTCGTTGGTGAAGCTCCGGGGCGGCTCGTGAAGAGCCTCGGCTTGGTGTGGCCTTGATGCCCAGGCCGGTGTAGGGAGCGGGCAGGGGCTCCTTCTTGGTGCGTACCGCCTATCCATCAGGAGAGGCTGATGTCTACTATGCAACTTTATTGTTGTAGACTCGTGTTGGGCGTCCAAGCGCCGAGTTTTGTCGGACAGTAGAAATTTTCCCTCAAGTGGATGACCGAAGGTTTATCAATCCGTGGGAGGTGTAGGATGAAGATGGTCTCTCTCAAACGACCCTGCAACCAAATACAAGAAATCTCTTGTGTCCCCAACAGACCTAATACAATCGCAAATTGTATAGGTGCACTAGTTCGGCGAAGAGATGATGATTAAAGTGTAATATGGATGGTATAAATATATTTTTATAATTTGAATAAATAAAAACAGCAAGATAGCAAATAGTAAAGGGCACAAAAACGATATTGCAATGCTTGCAAATGAGGCCTAGGGTCCGTACTTTCGCTAGTGCAACCTCTCAACAATGTTAATATAATTCGATCATATAACCACCCCTCAAAGTGCGATGAGAATCACTCCAAAGTTCCTATCTAGCGCAGAACATAAGATTAAATTGTTTGTAGGGTACGAAACCACCTCAAAGCTATTCTTTCCATTCGATATATTCAAGAGTTGGTACTAAAATAACACAAAGCTATCCTTTTCGTTCGATCTATCCTAGAGTTCGTACTAAAATAACACCAAAGCAAATTCATATTCATAATACTTAATACAACATAAAGAACTTCAAAGAGTGTCCCAAGATTTCTACCGGAGAAAAAAGAGAAGAACGTGCATCAACCCCTATGCATAGATTACCCCAATGTCACCTCGGGAATCCGTGAGTTAAGTGCCAAAACATATATCAAGTAACCCAATCGATACCCCATTGTCACCACGAGTATTCAATTGCAAGTAATATATCAAGTGTTCTCAAATCTATAAAAGTATGCAATCCGATAACAACGAAATCTCAAAGGGAAAAACTCAATTCATCATAACAAGATAGAGAGGGGAAAACACCATATGATCCGACAATAATAACAAAGCTCGCGATACATCAAGATCGTCACATCTCAAGAACATGAGAGAGAGATTAAACACATAGCTACTGGTACAAACCCTCAGCCCCGAGGGTGGACTACTCCCTCCTCATCGTGGTGTCCGCCGGGATGATGAAGATGGCCACGGGAGATGATTTCCTCCTCCGGCAGAGTGCCGGAACAGGGTCTAGATAGGTTTTCAGTGGGTACAAAGCCTTGCGGCAGCGGAACTTTTGATCTAGGTTAACCCCCGAGGGTTTTGGAATTTTTGGGAATTTATAGGGTAAAGAGGGGGTGCGGGAGGCCACCAAGGTGGGCACAACCCACCTGGGCGCGCCTAGGTTTATTCTTTGCGATCACAAGTTCGTACACCGCTCAATTTTCTCTTACACTAAATGATCTCACACTTATAGAAGCAATTTTTATTGCCTTATTGTACCGTTGACAACTTACTTGAAGGATCTTGCTCAATCCTTAGTTAGGTATGGTGGACTCTTGAAAATAAGATTTGGGTTTAAGGGTTTTTGGATGCACAAGTAGTATCTCTACTTGGTGCGGAATTTTTGGCTAGCAAATATGGGGGGAAAGCACCACATGTTGAAGGATCTATGACAATACAACTTCTATGTGAATATGAACAAACATAAACCATTACGTTGTCTTCCTTGTCCAAGGCAACAATTTTGGCATATAATATTCTGATGGGGGCTCACAATCACAAAAGATTTCAATGATAGTGTATTTATATGTGAAAGTTCTCTTCCTTATACTATTTATTTGTGAATTGCTTGTATGACCAATATTGTTCTTGTCAAGCCTCAAAAGATTTCACTTTATAAACCAATGTGAAGATACCACTAGGAATGATATGATTTCAACTTTATGACATTCAATTTATTCAACAATTTACTCATAGGATATAAGTGAAGCACAAGAGTAAATGACACAGAAAAGAGCTTCTTTGACGGGATGTGAATGCCGCTTACTTAGCCTCCCTAACAACTATTTGAGGACTCTATTTTATTTAAAAACTTCATATCTAAGCATTTTATTAAAACAGCAAGCAAAAACAAAATAAAATGACATTCTAAGAATAGCACACATCATGTGGAGAAGCAAAAACTTAGGCTCAACCGATACTAACCGATAATTGTTGAAGAGGAAAGGTGGGATGCCTACCGGGGAATCCCCAAGCTTAGATGCTTTAGACTTCTTTAAATATTATCTTGGGATTCCTTGGGCATCCCCACGCTTGAGATTTTGTGTCTCCTTAATTCTTCTCATATCATGGTTTTCCTAAATCTCAAAAACTTCATCCATACAAAATCCAACAAGAACTCGTGAGATAAGTTAGTATAAACCAATGTAGAAACCTTATCATTCTCTACTATAGAAAATCATTAAAATTATTATTCAACGTTGAACACTAAATGCCTCTACATATTTAATACTCCTATCCTCAAATAGAATCATTAAACAAGCAAACGTATGCAAACATAACAGCAATCTGCCAAACCAGTATAGTCTGTAAAGAATGCAAGAGTATCAATACTTTCCTAAATCCAAGTATTATGAAAATTTACCACACTATAGAAAATTTATCATATATTATTTTGCAAAAATTTCAACATTTTATCACATTCTTACTTTTCTAGGGAATTTTTGCAACAGCGGTAAACTTTCTGTTTTCAAGCACCAACATGTAGCCTTGTAAAATAAGCATGGCAAAGGCTATACTTGATACTTTTATTGAAAGGAAAGATGCAAAATATTATTCTAAATTACATAAATAAAATCCTAACAAAATAAATTGACTCTCCAAGCAAAACACATATCATGTGATGAATGAAAACTTAGCTCCAAGTGAGGTTACCGATAATGTTGGAGACGAAAGAGGGGATGCCTTCCGGGGCATCCCCAAGCCTAGCTGCTTGGATTTTCCTTGAATATTACCTTGGGGTGCCTTGGGCATCTCCAATATTTGGGTCTTGTCACTATTTATTCTCCTCATATCGACATCTCACCGAAAACTCGAAAACTTCAATCACACAAGACTTAACGAAACTTTGTGAGATAGGTTAGTATGATAAAGAGCAAACCATTTTACTTTGGTACTGTCAAATACAAGATTAATAATTGTCTCCACACAATTACTAATGTAGCATATCTTTTCCACAATTTATATTGAGCAATATAAGCCATAGAAACTAAGAAACAAGCAAACTATGCATTGAAAACACAATCTGTCAAAAACAGAACAGTCTGTAGTAATCTGTACTCTAACCATACTTCTGTTAATCCAAAAATTCTGAAAAATTAGGAAAACCTGGATAATTTGTCTATTAATCTTCTGCAAAACGAATCAGTATTTTATCACGCTTCTTTTAAAAATGAGAATTATTTTCGTGAGTGCAAAAGTTTCTGTTTTTCATCAAGATCAAATCAACTATCATCCAACATTATCCCAAAGGCTTTACTTGGAAGTTCATTGAAACAAAGGCAATAAAACATGATCAATACAGTAGCATAATCATGTGAACACACAAAAATAGTAGGTAAGAGTGTTGGGTTGTCTCCCAACAAGCGCTTTTCCTTAATGCCTTTTAGCTAGGCATGATGGGTTCAATGATGCTCACATAAAAGTGAAGAACTGAAACATAAGAAGAGCATCATGAATCACATGGCAAGCACTTTTAAGCCCAACCCACTTCCTATGCATAGGGATTTTGTGAGAAAATAATTTATGGAAGCAAGAACCAACTAGCATAGGAAGGCAAAACAAGTGCAACTTCAAAACTTTCAACACATAGAGAGGAAACTTGATATTATTGAGATACGTAGAAGCATGTGTTCCTCTCTCATAATAATTTTTAATAGCATCATGAATGAATTCAACAAAATAGCTATCACATAAAGCATTCTTTTTGTGATGCGTGAGCATAGAAATTTTATTACTCTCCACATAAGCAAAATTATTCTCATGTATAGTAGTGGGAGCAAACTCAACAAAATATCTATCATGGGATTGAAAATAAGAATCATGATGCCAAGTTTCATGCTTATAATTATTATCTATAACATATATGTCATCACCATAATCATCATAGATAGCAACTTTGTTGTCACAATCAATTGAAACCGCTTCCAAAATAGTGGATTCATCACTAAATAAAGTCATGATCTCTCCAAATCCACTTTCATCAATATAATCATCATAAATAGGAGGCATGCTATCATTATAAAAAATTTGCACATCAAATCTTGGGGGACTAAAAATATCATCTTCATCAAATATAGCATCCCAAGCTTATGGCTTTGCATATCATTAGTATCATGGATATTCAAAAAATTCATACTAACAGCATTGCAATCATGCTCATAATTTATTCGAAACATTCTATTGAATTCTTCTTCTATAAATTGAGCACAATTTTCTTTTCCATCATTTTCACAAAAGATATTATAAAGATGATCAATAATATGATGCAACCTCAATTCCATTTTTTGTAGTTTTCTTTTACGAACCAAACTATTGATAAACAAGAAACTAAAAGATTCAATTGCAAGATCTAAAGATATACCTTCAAGCACTCACCTCCCCGGCAACGACACCAAAAAAGAGCTTGATGTCTACTACGCAAGTTTATTCTTGTAGACTCTTGTTGGGCCTCCAAACACAGAGTTTTGTAGGACAGTAGCAATTTTCCCTCAAGTGGATGACCTAAGGTTTATCAATCCATGGGAGGTGTAGGATGAAGATGGTCTCTCTCAAACGAACCTGCAACCAAATACAAGAAATCTCTTGTGTCCCCAGTACACCTAATACAATGGAAAATTGTATAGGTGCCGTAGTTCAGTGAAGAGATGATGATAAAAATGTAATATTGATGGTAGAAATATATTTTTATAATCAGAATAAATAAAAACAGTAAGATAGAAAATAGTAAACAGGCACAAAAACGATATTGCAATGCTTGAAAATGAGGCCTAGGGTCCGTACTTTCGCTAGTGCAACCTCTCAACAATGCTAATATAATTGGATCATATAACCACCCCTCAAAGTGCGATGAAGAATCACTCCAAAGTTCCTATCTGGCGGAGAACATAAGAATAAATTGTTTGTAGGGTACGAAACCACCTCAAAGCTATTCTTTCCTTTCGACCTATTCAAGAGTTCGTACTAAAATAACACAAAGCTATTCTTTCCGTTCGATCTATCCTAGAGTTCGTACTAAAATAACACCAAAGAAAATTCATATTCATAATACTCAATCCAACACAAAAAACTTCGAAGAGTGCCCCAAGATTTTTACCGGAGAAACAAAGATAAGAACGTGCATCAACCCCTATGCATAGATTACACTATTGTCACCTCGGGAATCCACAAGTTAAGTGCCAAAACATATATCAAGTGAATCAATACTATAACCCATTATCACCACGAGTATTCAATTGCAAGACATATATTAGGTGTTCTCAAATCCATACAAGTATTCAAGCTGATAACAACGAAATCTCAAAGGGAAAAACTCAAGTCATCACAATAAGATAGAAAGGGGAGAACACCATATGATCCGACTATAATAACAAATCTCGCGATACATAAAGATCATGACATCTCAAGAACACAAGAGAGAGAGAGAGAGATTAAACACATAGCTACTTGTACGAACCCTCAGCCCCGAGGGTGGACTACTCCCTCCTCATCGTGGTGGCCACCGGAGATGATTTTCCTCTCTTCCAGAGTGCCAGAACGGGGTCTAGATTGGTTTTCGGTGGCTATAGAGCCTTGCGGCGCGCCCTAGTGGGTTGTGCCCCATCGGGGCACCCCCCAGGTGGTTCTTTGGCCCACTGGTGGTCTTCTGGTCCATAAAAAATCCACAAAAAGTTTCGCAGTGTTTGGGCTCCGTTTGATATTGATTTCCTGCGATGTAAAAAACAAGCAAAAAACAGCAAGTGGCACTGGGCACTAGGTCAATAGGTTAGTCCCAAAAAATGATATAAAGTTGCTATAAATGATTGTAAAAAATCCAAGAATGATAATAAAACAACATGAATACTTCATAAATTATAGAAACATTGGGGACGTATCAGAGGCACAGGGGTGCTCGAGGCCGCCACGCCGGAGTCGTCGCCCGGTCATTTTGCGTCGTTGGTTGCCAGGCCCGGTGCCAAGTCATGGTGGTCGTAGGGTAGCGTCTTGGCACGGCCCCATGAGAGATCATTCGTGCTCTCTATGCCTGGAAGTAGCGTACCTTGAGTAGGATGAGCGGCGTCACGGGCCGGGCTAGTGCTGTGAAATCCTGCGAGGAGGTGTGCACGGGCGTAGCAGGGGCCGGCACGTGTCCCTGGCACAGCCTATGACATGGGCAAGGTGCAAAAAGGTGTCGCGCCCCTGCAGGAGGTGTCGAGCAGCTCGGCGACCTGCTCCAGCAGGGTGTCATGGCCGCCTTCCACCAGCCTGCATCGAAGCAGCTCTCGTGCCACGATGAGCACGGCTCTTGTGTTCACGTGCTCCCGGCGGCTATGTAGTGCTGTCGCCGCGGCGTAGCTCGAAGACCGCGTGGTGATGCGGTTGCGGCACGACACGGGAGCGGGCAGAGGCGGTCCGCGCCACCCACAGCCGGCGACGCTGGGCGGCGTGCGGGCGGCGAGGTGCGCGGAGTGGAGATCTTCTTGGGCGAAAGCACTGCCTGGCTAGGCTGGGTGGCCCAGTGCTCAACGCGAGCCCTTGGAGCTTCAGCCATGAGAATGGCGAAACGGTGGTCGACTGGAGGAAGAGAAGCTCCGACACACCCCTAGCTGGCGCGCCAAATGTCGGATTCCAGGCACCGCAGACCCTGGATAGATTCAAACTCAGGGGTGCATGCGAAGAACTCAACCTCCTCAGTCTGCCTACTCGCCCCTCTCATGGCCTAGCTCAATGAACTGGAAAGATATGGGACAAGGCAGTTTACCCAGGTTTGCGCCACCTTGCGGTGTAAAACCCTACTCCTGCTTTGTGGTGGATTAGCCTCGACATGGGCTGAGGATGAGCTAGCACAATGGAAGAACAACCTCAGGAGGCGTGTTCTTGAGCTGGTGAGGAAGAGGATGATCTGAATGATCCATTCGCCCATCCCCTTGTATGGTGGTGGCTAGGCTATCTTTAGAGTGGCCTTGGTCCTCTTCCCCCAAAATGCAGGCGGGAAGGGATCCCACAACGGCCAAATTCTAAGGGAGACAACTAGTGCATCTTATCCTGATGAAAGGTGGTCTTCGCTTGCAAAGCTTCTGGCCATGACGCCACGGTGGGCTCGGTGATGACCTCTATCCTGCCATCCTGGCGGTCTTGGTCTTGTTGCATGAGAATGGAAACCCTTGGCTGATTCCTTATGACTCCGCGCCTGCGCTAGCCTCCTTAGCACCAAAGAGGAAACTGCTATACTGCACCCGCTGGCGACCGCCTAGCCTTGGTCATCATTGCTTGCATCATCATCTTCTGAACCTTATGAGGTGGAGGCTTGCATAGAGATCTCCACTCCTCAAGAGCCAGCCTGAGGAGGCCGCTCCTTTCAGAGGTCTTGGTGTCGTCCGCCTCGCGAGGCTTGGCCCCTCGCGAGGGTCTTGATTTGTCGATGATGAAGGTGGGCCATACCAGGCCGTTGATGGACCCACGTCGTGGGTCGCAGGCAGGCAAGTGTGGGTACCCTCGATCCCAGAACACCGACAGACAAGGCCATGCAATAGGTAAAATACGTAAGAAAAACAAAAATGAAGCCAACAAGGATGGACCAACTTGGAATTAGATCATGAACAATGTTGGATACATGCCAAAATGGGAAGTGTTACAAATGGGGTGTTACAATTGTTCATTACCAAATTGAGTTTCAGCATCAGAGATAGAAACATCATTATTATCTTTAGGAGGTTTTTTTATTTCAGGTTCACTAGAGGTATGCAAAGTCCTATCACTTTTCTTTTTTCTTCTTATTTTTAGAAGGACTAGCTGCATTAGTGTTAATTCTTTGAGAGTCTTTTTCAATTCTTTTAGGGTGTCCCTTAGGATAGAGTGATTCCTAAGTCATTTTTCCTCGTCTAGTCATTACTCTAACAACATGATCATTTATATTATTGTTCATTTCATCAAGCAATTCTCTTTGAGATTTAGCAACTTGTTCTAACTGAGTATGAACCATAGAGGCATGTTTTCCTACACCTCTAAAATCATTAGACATTCTAAATAACAAGTCACTCAAGCGAGCAAACATATCAGACTTGTAATTCAATTGTTCCATAACATTTTCATTGAAGTGGTCTTGTTTTTTAATGTAGCTATCAAACTCATAAAGGCATTGACTAGGATGCATATTAGAAGGGTTATCCCTTTCATCAAATTTCATTAAAGAGTTTACCTCTGCGACCTTTGGTGGTGGTGTATCAAGTCCATGTATTTCTTCAATAGGAGGTAATTTTTTAATATCTTTAGTTTTAATACAGTTTTTTCATACATTTCTTTCCGTCTCGCATATCTTCAAGACTGAGATATAAGACACCCCTCTTCTTCGGAGTGGGTTTAGGCAGTGGTTCAGGAAGAGTCCAATCATCATAATTTTTCAATATGTTAATCAATAATTACTCAACTTGTTCAACAGTTCGCTCCCTGAAAACACAACTAGCACAACTATCTAGGAAGTCCCTAGAAGCATCGGTTAGTCCATTATAGAAGATATCAAGTATTTCATTTTTCTTAAGAGGATGATCAGGCAAAGCATTAAGCAATTGGATAAGCCTCCCCCAAGCTTGTGGGAGACTCTCTTCTTCAATTTGCAAAAAGTTAAATATTTCCTGTAAGGCAACTTGTTTCTTATGAACATGAAAATATTTTCAGAGAAATATTAAATCATATCCTGGGACTATGCACACAACTAGGAGCAAGAGTATTGTACCATATCTTAGCATCACCCTTTAATGAGCGAGTGTTCTCATCATGAGGAAAATAGGGTGGCTATATCATTTAATTTAGTAAGGTGTGCCACAACAGTTTCAGTTTCGTAGCCATGGAAAGGATCAGATTCAACCAAAGTAATTAACTCTGGGTCAACAGAGAATTCATAATCCTTATCAGTAACAAAGATAGGTGAAGTAGCAAACTTAGGATCACATTTCATTCTAGCATTCAAAGATTTTTCTTCCAGTTTGCATAATAATTTCTTTAGATCATCTCTATCATTGCAAGCAAGAAAGTCTCTAGCTATCTCCTCGTCCATAACATAACCTTCAGGTATCTTAGGCATTTCATATATAGGAGGGCTAGGTCTAATAGGTGTTTCAAGATTTTCAGTTTCAAGTACTTCATCAGTTTGAGCATTCTCAATATCTTTAGCTCTAGCAAGTTGTTCATCAAGAAATTCACCTAGTGGCACATTACCATCAAGCAAGGTATTAGTGTCATCATGTGTATCATTCATAGTAGAAGTAGCATCATCAATGACTTGTGACATATCAGGACTAATAGCATGTGGTGGTGTTACAAGTCTACTCAAAACAGACGGTGAATCATGTGCAGGGTGTGATGGAAGTTCCTTACCTCCCCTCGCCTTAGAGGGAACGATCTTTGTCTTAGTACCCTTCAGATTCTTCATAGTGATAAATAGATAATAATCCCAAGTGACTCAACAAATGTATCTATGCTCCTCGACAATAGCACTAGAAAGGTCTTGATAACCCACAAGCATAGGGGATCGCAACACTTTTTGAGTGTAGAGTATTGAACCCATATTTATAGATTCGACACAAGGGGAGCCAAAGAATATTTGTAAGTATTAGTAGTTGAGTTGTCAATTCAACCACACCTGTAGATTAAATATCTGAAGCAAAGTGATCAATAGCACAATAATATGATAGTTTTGTTAGTAGTGGTAACAGCAATAGTAACGGTAACAGTGATATCAATGATTTTGTAGCAGTTGTAATAGTAATAGTACCAGTAGTAACTTAACAAGAACAATATGTAGGAAATTCGTAGGCATTGGATCGGTAGATTTGTTGGATGATATACATCATCTAACAGTCATAGCCTACAGCGATACAAAACTAGCTCTAGTTCATAAATATAATGTACGCATGTATTCCGTAAATAGTCATATGTGCTTATTGAAAGAACTTGTGTGACATGTTTTTTCCTACCCTCCCGTGGTAGCTGGGTCCATAAGGAAACTAAAGGATATTAAGGCCTCCTTTAAATAGAGAACCAGAGCAAAGCATTAACACATAGTGAATACATGAACTCCTCAAACTACGAACATCACCGGAAAGTATCCCAATTACTGTCACACAGGGGTTTACGGATCATAACACGTAATAGGTGAATATGACTTGCAAGATCGGATGTAGAACATAGATACAATGCTGAAAACATAAATGGTCCAGATCTGAAATCATGGCACCCAGGCCCAAAGTGACTAGCATTAAGCATGGCAAAGTCATAACAACATCAATCTCAGAACATAGTGGATACTAGGGATCAAGCCCTAAAAAAACTAACACAATTACATGATGAATCTCATCCAAATCCTCACCAACCAGCGAGCCTATGAAGGAATTACTCACTCCCGGTGGGGTGCATCGTGGAATTGGTGATGAACGAGGGTTGGTGATGATGAAGATCGAAGATTCCCCTCTCCAGAGCCCCAAACGGACTCCAGATCTGGCCTCCCGATGAAGAACAGGAGGTGGCGGTGGCTCCGTATCGTGAAACACGATGAAACTTCCTCCTTGATTTCTCTCTCCAAATATGGGTATTTAAGGAGTTGGGATTAGGGTCTGCGAGGCCACTAGGTGGGCACAACGCACCTGAGCGTGTCTGGAGGGGTGGCGCGCCCTGGTGGGTTGTGCTCAACTAGTGCCGCCCTCTAGTGGTTCTTGGCTCCAGTATTTTTATATATTCTGAAATAATTCTCCAAAATGTTTCGTTCCAATCCAAGAACTTTTTATTTTTGCACAAAAACAACACAATGGTAGTTCTTCTGAAAACAACGTCAGTCCGGGTTTGTTTCATTCAAATCAAGCAAATTAGAGTCCAAAACAAGAGCAAAAGCATTAGGAAAAGTATATATGACGGAGATGTATCACTTCTGCAATATGTTTAGTAAAAGCTTTATTTTGTTCAATGGTATTGGGTGAGTTTATCATGGATTGCAAAAACTAAATACACTCAATCAAAGAGCAATTATCATAATTGAAATCTTCGTAATCTAAAAGAGTGGGTGATACGTCTCCACTTTATCTATAATTTTTCATTGTTCCATGCTATTAAATTATTTGTTTTGGATGTTTTATACGCATTAATATGCTATTTTATATTATTTTTGGGACTAACCTATTAACCTAGAGCCCAGTGCTAGTTCCTGTTTTTTCTTTGTTTTAGAGTTTCGCAGAAAAGGAATATCAAATGGAGTCCAAATGGAATGAAACTTTCGCGGTGATTTTTCTTGGACCAGAAGACATCCAGAGGACTTGGAGTACACGTAAGGAAAGCCATGAGGTGGCCACACGGAGCGCGCCCCCCACCCTTGTGGGCCCCTCGTTGCTCCACTGACCTATTTCTTCTACCTATATATTCTCAAATATTCCAAAACTAACCAGGGAGGCACAAAAACACTTTTCCACCGCCGCAACCTTCTGTACCCATGAGATCCTGATACATCCAAAATGTATCTATAATTTTTGATTGTTCCATGCTATTATATTATCTATTTTGGATGTTTAATGGGCTTTAATATGCTCTTTTATATTATTTTTGGGAATAACCTATTATCTGGAGGCCCGGTGCCAATTTCTATTTTTTGCCTATTTTAGTGTTTCGTAGAAAAGGAATACCAAACGGAATCCAAATGGAATGAAAGCTTTGCGATGATCTTTCTTGGACCGAAAGCAAACTAGGAGACTTGGAGTGGAAGTCTGGAACTCCGTGAGGCGGCCACAAGATAGGAGGGCGCGCCCAGGGGGGTAGGTGCACCCCCACCCTCGTGGGCCCCATGGAGCTCCACTAACGTACTTCTTTCGCCTATATATACTCTTATACCCAAAAAACATTAGGGGGGCCATGAAACCACTTTTTCACCGCCGCAACCTTCTGTACCCATGAGATACCATCTTGGGGCCTTTTCCGGTGATCTGCCAGAGGGGGAATCGATCACTGAGGGCTTCTACATCAATACCATAGCCTCTCCAATGAAGCGCGAGTAGTTTACCACGGACCTTCGGGTCCATAGTTATTAGCTAGATGGCTTCTTCTCTCTCTTTGATCTTCAATACAAAGTTCTCCTTGATGTTCTTGGAGATCTATTCGATGTAAAACTCTTTTGTGGTGTGTTTGCCGAGATCCGATGAATTGTGGGTTTATGAACTTCATTATCTATGAATATTATTTGGTTCTTCTCTGAATTCTTATATGCATGATTTGATATCTTTGCAAGTCTCTTCGAATTATCGGTTTAGTTCGGCCTACTAGATTGATCTTTCTTGCAATGGGAGAAGTGCTTAGCTTTGGGTTCAATCTTGCGGTGTCCTTTCCTAGTGACAGCAGGGGCAGAAAGGCATGTATTGTATTGTATTGTATTATTGCCATCGAGGATAAAAATGTGGGGATTATATCATATTGCTTGAGTTTATCCCTCTACATCATGTCATCTTGCTTAAAGCATTACTCTGTTCTTATGAACTTAATACTCTAGATGCATGCTGGATAGTGGTCAATGTGTGGAGTAATAGTAGTTGATGCAGAATCATTTCGATCTACTTGACATGGACATGATGCCTATATTCATGATCATTGCCTTAGATATCTTCATAACGATGCACTTTTCTATCAATTACTCGGTAGTAATTTGTGCACCGACCGTAATACATGGTATCATGAGAGAAGCCACTAGCGAAACCTATGTCCCCTGGGTATCTTCCTTATTATATTGCATGTCCTTTATTATCGCATCTCATTTACTATTTTGCAATCTTTACTTTCCAATCTATACAAAAAATACCAAAAATATTTATTTTACTATCTCTATCAGATCTCACTTTCGCAAGTGACCGTGAAGGGATTGACAACCCCTTTATCGTGTTGGTTGCGTGGTTCTTGATTGTTTGTGTAGGTACTAGGTGACTTGTTCTTTGTCTCCTACTGGATTGATACCTTGGTTCTCAACAACTGAGGCAATAGTTACGTTACTTTGCTGCATCACCCTTTCCTCTTCAAGGGAAAACCAACGCATGCTCAAGAGGTAGCAAGAAGGCTTTCTGGCGCCGTTGCCGGGGAGATCTATGCCAAGTCAAGACATACCAAGTACCCATCATATACTCTTCTCCCTCTCATTACATTATTTGCCATTTGCCTCTCGTTTTCCTCTCCCCCACTACACCTTTGCCATTTTATTCGCCTCTTTTTCCGTTCATCTCTTTTCGCTTGCTTCTTGTGTGCTTGTGTGTTGGATTGATTGTTTGTCACGATGGCTCAAGATAACACTAAATTGTGTTACTTTTCCAATACCAACAACAATGATTTTATTAGCACTCTGATTGCTCCTACTACCAATGCCGAATCTTGTGAAATTAATACCGCTTTGTTGAATCTTGTTATGAAAGATCAATTTTCTGGCCTTCCTCGTGAAGATGTCGCTACCCATCTAAACAACTTTGTTGATTTGTGTGATATGCAGAAGAATAAATATGTGGATAATGGTATTGTTAAATTGAAGCTTGTCGGGGGACTAATCCACGAACACCTATGGGACCGGCGGACCGAGTCCCTTTCGGTTCGGCGGGGGCGAGGGTCGCACGAAGAGCAGATCGAGGCGAAGCACACGAGCGGTTTACCCAGGTTCGGGCTGCACGGATGCGTAAAACCCTACTCCTGCTTTTTGGTTTGTATTGAGTTCTTTCTCGGGAGCGCGGAGTGCTACAGTACCCCTCAGCAGCTAGCGAGACCGAGCGTCAGTGTTCTCCTCCCCCCTCTACATTGCAAACGAGCCTCCTTTTATATGCTCAAGGGGTCACCGACAGGTGGCAACGAAGACAAAGGGTAAAAATGGAAAGGTGTTGCGGTAGGTATAGCTACCTGCTACAGTGTATCATACCTAACCATGATGGCAGGGGACAAGGGCATTAAATGCCCGTCTACGTCGCCTAAACAGTGCAAAAGGGACCGTCAGGGACGCCACCGCTCGCCACGATGGCAATCTTGTCAGTGCCGCTTGCCACCGCGCGCCGCTGGCTGCACCGCTCGCCACGTACGCCTGGAAGGGTCCCAGAGCGACACGTTGGTGGACGTGCTGTAGCGCGGGCAGAGAGTGGTGGCTTGCCGCGGCAAGCGCCTTGCCGCGGTTGTTGTCTTGTCGCGTCCGGGAGCTTGTCGCTCACCGGGCCTTGCCAGGACGCATGGCATGTCGCGGCAAGCTCCTTGAGAGGCCTTGGTTGGCCTTCCCGGCAAGCTCCTCTTGCCGGGGTCTTGAGGTGCCTTGGTTGGCCTTCCCCGCAAGCTCCTCTTGCCGGGGTCTTGAGGTGCCTTGGTTGGCCTTCCCGGCAAGCTTCTCTTGCCGGGGTCTTGTCTCCTTGGCTTGGATACTTTGTCCTTGAATGGCTCCAAAGGAACCACAGAGGACCTTGGCGGTCACCAGGCAAGCCTTGCCGCGGGATGCTGCGACTGCCCGTGCACAAGTTCGGGATACTCGGGTACCCCTACTCTAGTACACCGACAGGAGCCCCCGGGCCTGGGTCATACACGGTGCCGAGCGCTGTTGGGCCAGGCCCAAAACAGGGCACGGGCACGCGCGGCCTGGTTTATGCCGTACGTCTCTCCGTATCCACCGCGCCCTCCCCGAACGGCACGCGTTGAATGCGGCGTCGTGGGAGAGATCGTGGGTGGTTTCTTTAATCGGAAATGCGGAACGTCCGCCCCCTCCCTCTTTATAAGCAGGGGAAACAGGGGTAGTTCGCCCATTTACCGGTTGCTGCTTCAATCTCGGAAATCTCCGCCGCTCCCTCATCTTCCCAAGGCCGAAAGAGAGCAGCGCTCCGCCCCCCATCGCCACCAGCGCCACCAACGCCGTCGACCTCCTCCACCACTTCCGCCATGGCTCCAAGAGCCGACAAGGGGAAGGTTGTGAAGTCGACCGAGGCGCAGCGGCTTGCGGCGCTGCGAAAGGAGCGGGCAGTCTTCCCCCCCAAGCTCACCATGAGGGAGCTGAGGGAGAACTACTACCTCTTCTGGTCGACGGAGACGCGAGCGCATCCGTGCACGAAGGTACTTCCAGCCGCCACTTGGAAGACGGCTCCAAACGGATATCCTTTCTTCGCCTTCTTCTTCTACTGCGGGCTCTGACCGCCATTCTCTGAGTTCTTCTGCGATATTATGAATACCTACGGGTTCCACCTCCTTGACTTCACCCCCAATGCCATTCTGACCATGGCAGTTTTCGCACATCTCTGTGAAAACTTTGTCGGAGTCCATCCCAATGTAGCCCTTTTTCGCCACTTCTATATGCCCCGAGTAGAGAGAGGAGAGCCTTTATCCGGCGGAATCGCCTGGATCTCGAGGGCCGGCAAGAAGGACACTTATCTGGAGGGAGAGTTCCGCGGCAAGTGGGAGGAATGGAGAGCAGACTGGTGCTGGATTGACGAGGAGAACCCGCAGCCGTTTACCGCCCGGCGCCAAATCCCAGTAGCATGCGGCAGCGATTGGAGTGACGTGGCCCCGGAAGACGATAGGCTGAAGATTGCCGTCACCCGGATCCTACGCCTCAGGATTGCCGGGCTCACTGTAGGCGCTGTTGGCGCAGATTTTCTTTGTCGCCGCATCGCCCCCCTGCAGGAACGGGGGAGACCCGCCTGGGAATTCAAGAATGCGGCGGATATCATGAGGCTGCGTCCGGGCCTCAACTTCAACTTCACTGTTCTGGAGCTCAACGCGATGCTCCAGGAGCTGTTCAAGTATGACCCTCAACATCCCGAAGTGTTCAGGTTGCCGGGGGGTGTCGTTCCGTTGTGCAACAATTCCGCGCTCGACCGCATCCGTGCAATGATGCCGCTGTGCGACTCGCATGGAATTGTTCCAACTTGGCAAGAGCCTGCAGACGACGTCGTGCAGCAATTCTTCGATGGCTTGGTAGAAGTGCCGATCCGCTCCGACGAAAAGGATAGCCTCACCCGCGACACCACCGATGCGGAGATGACACGCATCGCCACTAGGCTGGAAGAGGCGGCGGCAGCCGCAGCCGCGGGCGAATTTGGATTCACCGTGGAGGAGGCAGAGGCAGCAGAGGTGGGAAGCCGTGCCGAGTGAGAGGAGCCCGTCGGCGAGAAAGAACTTGCCGGGCATGGCTTCGAGTCGAGCGAGCCGGCCAAGGATACGAGCGGCTCGCTGGAGATCAACTCCTCTTCCTCCTCATCTTCAGGCAGCTCGCCGCAAGCAGAGCCTCCATCCCCACCAAGAAGGCGTCTCCGCAAGGCCGGTGACGTAGCGGAGCGGCAGGCGAGTCAACAGTCGCCGCGCCGCGTGACACGCTCCACCGCGGCAAGCACCATTGCCGCGGGAGCACCTCACGCTGCGACGGCAACCGGAGCGGGGCCCTCCCGGACCACCGCTTCTACTCCTGCCGCTTCTCACGCCGCGGCGACAGCCGGAGCGGGGTCGTCTCAGACCACCGCCACTGCTCCCGCCAAGTAGCCAAGGGAACCTACTCCTCCGCCTCCTCACGCCGGTGGTGAGCCGGACTTCAACTTCTCCGTGTTCAGCTCCGACGAGGAAGAAGAAGAGTAAGATTCTCTTGTTGTACTTGTAGTTCTTCAATTCTTGCTGTTTGTCTTGTATCTCATTTCCTTTACTCTGAACTTGTTCCTCTTTAGGACTCTGGCCCAGAGAGCAGCGAAGAGAGCCAAGGCCCCGGTGATTGTCATCGAGGACGAACCTACTGCGACAGCAGGGGGTGCGCCCGAGACAACCTTGCCGGACCCGGCAACTTTTCTCCAGAGCAGCCCCCAGCGTAAGTATATGGTTCGCTTTCCACTGTGAGGTGCGCATGGATACTCTGTCTTTGTTGATATCTGACTGTTGGTTTGTGTAGGAGCAGAGCAGCCCCACCAGGAGCCAAGGGAGAGTCCTCCGGCAAGGGAGAGCTCTCTGGCAAGGGAGAAGTCTCCGGCAAGGGACAGCACCAGCGGCCCCCCGACGACGGAGACCACGACTGCAGAACCCGGTACAGGTAATCCTTTCGCTTCAAAACTTCCCTTGGGTTCTTCTTCTTTTGATCTTCTTTTTGTTGGATATTTGCTTGACTCTTCTCCCTTTTCCGGCCGTCAGACTCATCTGCTGCGGAGCCGATGGAAACCGAGGTTGCCGCCGACGACGCCGCTGCCACCGAGGGAGCAGCCGGTGCTGACGATCCCACCGGCGCAAAGGCCGCCAAAGTTGCCGCCGCAGCAGCTGGCAAGGGGTCCGGCGATCGTACTGACGGCCCTGAGGCCGCAGGAGCGCCAGGCGCTACGTCGACCCGTCCGCCGCTACCGCAGCGCCAGGCTCCGAAGAGCCCCAGCCAGGCGTCTACTTGAAGGCCGGCGATGGCGTCTTCATCAACCTCCCCTGGGCTTCAAGCTCCAGGGCGCCGGTCGAGGCAGAGATCTTCGACGGGGAGGTGCTCGCCTCCGCTGGGCTGACGCTGGTTCACGCGCCGAGCAGCAGCAGCAATGAGCCTGAGGAGGAGCGGCTGCTGCGGAAGTTGTTGTCGCTCTACCGTGCGCGGCAAGCCAAGCTGGAATCCCGAGAGGCGCTTGTCGCGAAAGCGGGAGCAGACATCGAGAAGCACGCGGAGGAGCTCCGGGGTCTCCACCAGGAAGCTCTCTGGTCCCTGGCGAAGGAGCGGGAGCAACTCGCCGAAGAGCAGAAGGCCTTCTTCCTTGAGAAGGCCGAGGTTGAAGAGCAACGGCGGCTTGCCGCTGAGAAGCTGTTTGCGTAGGAGGGCGAGCTGGCGCAGCGGAAAGTCAACCTCGACGCCCACGAGGAGGAGCTTTCCGCGCGTGAGCAACAATTCGGCGGAGCCCTTAAGAAAGCAGAGGATGCTGCCGCAGTTGCCGAGGCCGCCAAGAAGGAGCTGGAGACGAAGGTGGCGCAGCTGGAGGCCGATCTCGCCGAGAAGGGCAAAGAGCTTAGCGCCGCCAAGGACTCCAACGCGGATCTTGAGTTGAAGCTGACCACTTTGACCAAGACGCTGGACGGCGCCAAGGAGCAGGAGGTGGCTTTGAAGGAGGAGATCAAGGCCGACAAGGCGCTGCTGGAGAGTGCTGCCGCTGCCCAGAATGCTTTCAGGGAGAATGTGGAGCACTGGACGGAGAGTCTCGTGATTGCTGCCGCAGATGTTGACAGGGAGCTGGCGCGGCTGGGGGTGGAGGATCTCGGGTATCCCTCTGATGAGAACCTCCAACCCAGCGCCAAGCTCACCTTGTTCTTCAAAGGCGTGGCGACGGCCCTCCAGCGACTCCGGGAGAGAATCCCAAAGCAGCTGGCCGACGAGTCGCGCAAGATCTGCGCGGGAGCTCTTCAAAAAGTGTTGGTGAAGGTGGCCTTCCGCAATCCGGGCCTCAACCTCACCAACGTCCTCAAGACCCTGCCGCCGGATGCTGATCTGGAGGCGCTCAAGACCCTTGTCGCACCCATTGTGATCTGGACAAGGTGAGCGGGATCAAGAGGATCGAGGGCGATCGCGTAGACTAGGCCGCCCATTTTCTTCTTTTCTTGTCGCTGCTGATCATGTTATGAGAACAATCTGTTAGAGCCGCGACAAGCTACCTTGTAATATAACTCTATTCCGGGTAATGATTGCGATGTTATTCCCTTTACTTGATTCCTCCCTTTGTATGTTTTCGCCCTACACTTTTGGGGAACTTGTCGGTGTAGGCACCTTAGCCACGAGCGTTGAGTGCGGAACGTCAGCAGCCTGCTGGCGGTGCCGTTACCGACAAGAAACCTTGTCGCAACTAGTCGCAGCTCACTTAAGTTGTTGAGCAGACTCGAAACAAAGTAAAGGCGCAACTAGCTACGAGTTGGTTCCTCCGCGCACAGGTTTTCCATACAAAGTGCGGTCGTTCAAGGGAGATAACTTAAAATTTTAAAAAATCTGATTGCTCAAACTTTGGCAACTTAGCTTTTCTGTTGTTTGCTTCCCGGTAAGGCGAAACTTTCTTGAACGATGCCTGGTCCATACCATCGTCTTCTCCTTTCCCCCCGGCAAACTTGTGGGCGAGGGGAACCTTCCTTTCCTTGAGAAAAAAGAAAGAAGAGAAAATAAAGATATGGAGCCTTACGGCTCGTTATTGCTTACCGGGGAGTAGGTGCTGCACAAAGTGTCAGATCACATATGCAAAAAATAGAAAGCGTGAAATTGACAAAATGTGCGGAGCACATGAGCTTTACTTATGCACGGGGTCTGCTCCCGGCTTTGTACAAAGGATTACATGAAACAGCGGCAAGACTTGTACAAAAGGTGGTTGCCGGAACAGGTTCCGGCAACCGCGCCTTATGGGTAAAACTTACGAAGATGCTCAATGTTCCAGGAATTGCTTACCGGAATGCAATCTTCGGTCTCAAGGTGGACAGCGCCAGGCCTAGTGACTCGTTTCACCCGGTAAGGGCCTTCCCACTTCGGCGTCAACTTGTTGGAATTCTTGGCAGACTGAACACGCCGAAGAACAAGGTCGCCTTCCTCGAGACTTCTGGTGTTAACTTTGCAGCTATGGTAGCGGCGCAAAGCTTGCTGGTAGCGAGCAGCTCGCACAGCAGCCTGAAGACGGTCTTCCTCAAGGAGCAGCGCGTCATCTTGTCGCAGCTGCTCTTGCTCAAGCTCATCATAAGCGAGCACTGGAGGTGACCCGTATACGAGTTCCGTGGGGAGAACTGCCTCTGCTCCATAGACTAGAGCGAAAGGTGTCTGGCCAGTGGCTCGATTTGGCGTCGTCCTGATCGACCAAAGAACCACCGGCAGCTCCTCGATCCAGTTTCTTCCGCACTTGTGCAGCTTGTCGAAAGTCTTGGTCTTGAGCCCACGCAGCACTTCAGCATTTGCCCTCTCCGCTTGACCGTTGCTTCTCGGGTGAGCAACAGAAGCGAAGCAGACCTTGGCGCCAAGATCTTGGATGTACTGCATGAAGGTGCGGCTCGTGAATTGCGTGCCGTTGTTGGTGATTATCCTGTTAGGGATCCCGAAGCGACAAACAATCGACCTGAAGAACTTGACTGCTGACTGTGCTGTCACCTTCCTCACTGCTTCCACTTCCGGCCACTTTGTGAACTTGTCGATTGCAACGTACAAGTACTCAAAGCCCCCGATTTCTCGAGGAAAGGGGCCGAGGATGTCGAGCCCCCAGACCGAAAATGGCCAGGACAAAGGGATCGTCTGGAGAGCTTGAGCTGGTTGGTGTATCTGCTTGGAATGGAACTGGCACGCTTCACACTTGGTTACTTGTGCAGTTGCATCCTGGAGGGCTGTCGGCCAAAAGAAACCTTGCCGGAACGCTTTGCCGGCAAGTGCTCTTGCGCCAATGTGCTGACCACATATGCCTCCATGTATCTGTGCCAACAGCTTTTGTCCGTCTTCCCGGTGAATACACTTCAATTTCACACCGTTGAGTCTTCTTCTGTACAGTGTCTTGTCGACAAACTGGTACATACTTGACTGCTGGGCTACTCTTTCCGCTTCTTCTTGCTCTTCGGGAAGTTCTCCTGTCTGAAGGAAACGGACAATCTGCTGTGCCCATGCTGGAGCTTGTGGCTCGACAACAAGGACTAAAGGAAAATCTGCTGCTGCGGGAACATCCGCTTCTACGGCGAGAACCTGCGGCTCTGCCGGAGCTTGACGTTCCCCGGCAAGCTTGCCGGAGCAAAACTTGTCGGGAGCTTCTGCTTCAACGGAACAAACCCTAGGGCTTGCCGGAGCAGACTGCTCCTCAGCGCTCTTGGCGTTGATCTTGGGGACCTTCTTGGCGGCGGCTTCGGGGAGCTCTGCCGGCAAATAGTCACCAGAAATCAACTTCCTCTTCTTGCTCTATCCAGTTGATGGCGTTACAGACGGTTGAGTCAGCTTGAGCACAAAGATCCCTGGTTCCACAGGTAACTTAAGTGTGCCGCACTTTGATAGGCTATCGGCAATGGCGTTCTGAGCTCTTGGAACATGCTCCATCTGTAGGCCGTCAAAGTGCTCTTCTAGCTTTCTCACTTTGTCGACGTAAGCTTCCATCAACGGACTCTGATAGCTTTTGTTCACTTGGCAGACGACAAGCTGCGAGTCACCCCTGACGATGAGCTTCTTGATCCCAATGTCTGCCGCGATCCTGAGACCGGCAAGCAAGCCTTCATACTCTGCAGTATTGTTTGTTGCTTGCTCCTTGGGAAAGTGCATCTGGACTACGTACTTGAGGTGCTCTCCGGTGGGTGCGACAAGCAGCACGCCAGCGCCGGCGCCTTGCAGCGAAAAGGCACCATCAAAGTACATCAGCCACTCTTTGCTTGCTTCGTCGACGGGGATGCTCGTTTCTGGAATTTCTTCATCTGGTGTTGGCGTCCATTCTGCTATGAATTCTGCCAATGCTCTGCTTTGGATAGTTGAAGTACTCTCAAACTTAAGGCCAAATCTTGACAGTTCCAGTGCCCACTCAACAATCCTGCCTGTCGTTTCTGGATTCCGTAGAATCCTCTTCAGCGGAAAGTGAGTGACAACTGTGATCTCATGTGCTTGGAAGTAATGGCGCAGCTTTCTCGAGGCCATGAGAAGGCCGAAAAGCAATTTCTGCACGCCAGAGTACCTTGACCTAGCCCCCTGCAGAAGGGAACTGACAAAGTAAACTGGGCGCTGCACCATTTTCTTCTGTATCTCTTCGCGCGTCTGCGCAGATCCATCCTTGTCGGGACCAGGGCTTGTCGGGGAAGCCCCTTGCTTGTCGCTGGATGTGCCTGCCATGATTGCTGGCTCGTCATCTGCCTCCCTCTCTGCTACTAACACAGCACTAACCACTTGATTGGTTGCCGCTATATACAGCAGCAACTTCTCTTGTGGCTTAGGTGCGACAAGTATTGGAGTGGAGGACAGGTACCTCTTCAAATCTTGCAGCGTAGCCTCCGCTTCCGGAGTCCATTTCATTGGACCTGCCTTTTTCAATATTTTGAAAAAGGGCAGGGCGCGCTCAGCAGACCTAGAGATAAACCTGCTGAGAGCAGCCACGCAACCGGCAAGTCTTTGTACATCCTTGACGCGCTTTGGTGCTTCAATCAGCTCAATGGCCTTGATCTTGTCGGGATTGGCTTCGATTCCCTGCTGAGACACGAAGAACCCGAGAAGCTTGCCGGAGGGGACTCCAAACACACACTTCTCGGGGTTAAGCTTGAGGCTGATCTTGCGCAGATTTGGAAAGGTCTCGTCTAAATCTTGGATCAGAGTTGCCTTGTCCTTGCTCTTGACCACTATGTCATCCATGTAGGCTTCCACATTTCTGTGTATTTGTGGCTCAAGAGCGACATGGACTACTCTTGCAAATGTTGAACCAGCATTTTTTAATCCGAAAGGCATCCGTATGAAACAGTATGTGCCACATGGAGTAATGAATGCGGTCTTCTCTTCATCCTCTTTTGCCATGACGATCTGATGGTATCCTGAGTACGCGTCAAGAAATGAAAGCAAGTCACATCCGGCCGTGGAGTCAACAATCTGGTTAATGCGCGGCAAAGGAAATGGGTCTTTGGGACAAGCTTTGTTAACATCGGTAAATTCGATACAAAGTCTCCATTTCCCGTTTTCCTTGCGCACGACTACAGGATTGGCCAACCACGTAGGATGGAGCACTCCTCTGACAAGGCCTACTGCTTCCAACTTGTTGATCTCTTCTGCGATGAATTCTTGGCGCTCCACTGCTTGCTTCCTGACCTTCTGCTTGACGGGCCGCGCATGAGGACAAACGGCGAGATGTTGTTCAATTACTTTCCTAGGAACACCGGGGATGTCAGACGGTTGCCACGCAAACACGTCGACATTCGCCCGCAGGAAAGCAATGAGCGCGCTTTCCTATTTAGGGTCGAGAGTGGCACTGATGGTGAAGGTACCACCAGTGCCGTCCTCTTTGGCGGACACCTTCTTGGTCTCTGGCGGAGCTGCCATTGTCTTCTTACACTTGCCGGTGGAGCTCGATGGTGCGTCCTCGACGGCAGCGCAGCACTCCGAAGAGGTGCGCTTGCCGGAGTGGGCATCAGAACTCTTGTCGGACTTGGTCTTCTTTCCCCCGGGAGCTTCAACGGCAGGTGACTTGCAATCTGCTGCGGCTGCCGCTTCCCGGTAGATCTTGTCGGCGCAGATAAGAGCATCCTTCTTGTCGCCGGGGACAGAGATGACGCTTATCGGGCCTGGCATCTTCAGCATGTTGTATGCGTAGTGAGAGGCTGCCATGAACTTGGCGAGTGCTGGACGGCCAAGTATCCCATTGTAAGGCAATGGAATATCGGCAACGTCAAAAGTGACCCTCTCAGTCCTGAAGTTCAACTCGCTGCCAAATGTTACTGGCAACGTGACCTTCCCCTTCGGTTTGCTCCTTCCCGGGTTGATTCCTTGGAATGTGCCGGTCTCTTCAAGCTCGCTATCAGGGATCTGGAGTTTCTGGCGTACAGCGGAGGAGATCAGGTTCAAGCCGGCCCCGCCGTCAACTAGCATCTTAGTGACCTTGAGGTTGCGGATAGTTGGTGAAACCAACATCGGCAAGCACCCGACCACAGTTGTGCGATCAGGGTGGTCCTCAATATCAAAGATGATAGGCGTGCTGGACCATCTCAGAAGCTTGCGTGATTCGACGGGTGGTTCTGCCGCATTGACTTCCCGCACCCACTGCTTGAGTTGGCGGTGCGAAGTATGCAGAGAAGCACCGCCGTCAATGCACAAGACCTCTGTGGCTTTCTGGAACTCCTACTCACTAGTCTCGACATCATCCATGTCTTCATCGTCGTCGTCATCTTCATCCTTGTCGCGGCCGCGGGGAGGTCTGTCTCCTTGCCGCTGCTTGGCCTTGCCGCGGCGTCCTCCCCGGCCGGCGCGCTTCTTGCCGGATTCTCCAGCGCCTCCTTGGGCCCTCTCCTTGTCGCGTCGCTCGTATTCAGCCTTTTGCTGTTGGACAAGCTGCTCGACCTTCTTGTAGCTCTGGAGGTCATGGCCCTTGGTGCGGTGGATCTTGCAGTACTGCTTGTCGGTGTCGTCCTGCTTGTCGGCGACCGACATAGCCTGGCAGTTGGTGCATGCGGCAATCTCCTTGCCGGAGCTACCAGCCTTGGCTTTCTTGGTGCCACCTTCGTTGCCGGACTGCTCAACGACTAGCACATCTTTGCCTTTCTTCTTCCTGTTGTTCCGCCACCGGTTTTTCTTTGCCGGGGCGGCATCCTCGCTATCAGATCCTCCTGCTCCTGCATCCTGTCCGGGGAGTTTCCTCCCTTCCTCAGCACGTGCATGCTTGTCGGCCAGGGCATACAGCTCACTGACGTCTCTGATCTTGCACATCGCCATCTCCTCCCGCATCCTGCGGTTACGCACGTTCTGATGGAACACGCTGATGACCGCGGCAGGGTGAACATCTGGGATGTTGTGCTGTACACGGCTGAATCTTTGAATGTACTTGCACAGGGGCTCTCCTTCCTTCTGGGCAAGCAGATGAAGGTCACTCTCTTGGCCATGAGGTTTGTGGCCGCCTGTAAAGGCACTGACAAACTGATGGCATAGGTCTGCCCAGGAGGATATGGAGTTGTCCGGCAAGTGCATGAGCCAGGACCTGACGTTGGGCTTGAGCACCAGCGGGAAGTAGTTGGCAAGGATCTTGTCGTCCCACCCCCCGGCAGCCTGCACCGCGATGGTGTAGATGCTGAGGAACTCCGACGGATGCGACTTGCCGTCGTACTTCTCTGGTATGTCCGGCTTGAAATTCCTCGTGCTGGGCCACTGGACTTGCCGCAGCTCACGAGTAAACGCAGGGCAACCTACCGCGTACGGCAAGTCGCCTGGTTTCCCTGGCGCATGCATGTCGACAGAGGGCCCAGCGCGCTGGTCCGATTGACGTCGCGCTTCTCTTCTGCGCTCGATGCGAGTACGAGCGTCTTCTTGTTGTCGTTCGTGAAGAACTTGGCGCTGATCGCGACGAGCTCGTGGATCTGATGACGCGGTGGAGTCGCTGTCGAGGTGGATCCGGCGAGTCGGCGATCTTGGCCTTCGGGGCGGAGAATGCACAGTGGTTGCACCCCCACCGGTCTTGTCGTCACCGGCTTGTGCCTAGCTGACTTGCCGCGGCTGCGACGTGCTCGGCTGCCGTTGAGTGTCGCCGTTGGCGAAGCTGATGAGTCTCTGGATGGTGGCCCTCCAGTCGTCGGTCTTGTCTGCCGTTGGAGGGTAGTCCAGGAGCAGTTGAGCTCGCGCCAAAGCTTCTGCTGCAGTGGCGGGTGGCGGTGGCGAACGGTGCGAGGAGCGGGATATGCTCGGACTTCTAACTATGTTAGAAGGAGCAGTATCCCGTCCAGGCGACCATGCCTCGCTCGTGCCAGCATGTTGGCGTGCATGCTGGTATTGAGCACTCCGAGATCCACCAGCTCGATCTTGGTCCAGCAAACGCATGGTACCGTGAGTACCATGACGCTGCCGGTCCCGCGCCTCCTGAGATGGGCGCGGTGCATGTACGGACGCCGAGGTCTTGGAGTGCGCCCGGTCGTTATGGGAGCCGGCTACGCCGCCGATGGCGGCGCAGCCTTGTCCTTGGACCTGGCAGCACCGTGAGCTCCCTTGTCGATGCCTGTTCTTCCGCCGGCGTCTGCCCCATCAGCCGTTTGCTCCGGCGGTGGTGGGTTTGGCGCGGACGGAGCAGCCGCCTCCGAAGCCTTCTTCTTCGGCGGCATGTCGATGAAGATCTAGCTCGTGTGAACGCCGGATCTGGTTCACACAACCTCGACGCCCCTACCTGGCGCGCCAAAGATGTCGGGGGACTAATCCACGAACACCTATGGGACCGGCGGACCGAGTCCCTTTCGGTTCGGCGGGGGCGGCGGTCGCACGAAGAGAGGATCGAGGCGAAGCACATGAGCGGTTTACCCAGGTTCGGGCCGCACGGATGCGTAAAACCCTACTCCTGCTTTGTGGTTTGTATTGAGTTCTTGCTCGGGAGCGCGGAGTGCTACAGTACCCCTCAGCAGCTAGCGAGACCGAGCGTCAGTGTTCTCCTCCCCCCTCTACGTTGCGGATGGGCCTCCTTTTATATGCTCAAGGGGTCACCGACAGGTGGCAACGGAGACAAAGGGTAAAAATGGAAAGGTGCTGCGGTAGGTACAGCTACCTGCTACAGTGTATCATACCTAACCCTAACGGCAGGGGACAAGGGCATTAAATGCCCATCTGCGTCGCTTAAACAGTGCAAAAGGGACCGTCAGGGACGCCACTGCTCGCCACGATGGCAATCTTGTCAGCGCCGCTTGCCACCGCGCGCCGCTGGCTGCACAGCCTCCCGCCACGTACGCCTGGAAGGGTCCCAGAGCGACACGTTGGTGGACGTGCTGGAGCGCGGGCACAGAGTGGTGGCTTGCCGCGGCAAGCGCCTTGCCGCGGTTGTTGTCTTGTCGCGTCCGGGAGCTTGTCGCTCACCGGGCCTTGCCGGGACGCGTGGCGCGTCGCGGCAAGCTCCTTGAGAGGCCTTGGTTGGCCTTCCCGGCAAGCTCCTCTTGCCAGGGTCTTGAGGTGCCTTGGTTGGCCTTCCCGGCAAGCTCCTCTTGCCGGGGTCTTGAGGTGCCTTGGTTGGCCTTCCCGGCAAGCTTCTCTTGCCGGGGTCTTGTCTCCTTGGCTTGGATACTTTGTCCTTGAATGGCTCCAAAGGAACCACGGAGGACCTTGGCGGTCACCCGGCAAGCCTTGCCGCGGGATGCTGCGACTGCCCGTGCACAAGTTCGGGATACTAGGGTACCCCTACTCTAGTACACCGACAAAGCTATTTCCGTTTTCACTTAGAGATCATGCTAAAACTTGGTTCTCTTCTTTGCCTAAAAATAGTATTGATTCATGGAATAAGTGCAAAGATGCTTTTATCTCTAAGTATTTTCCTCCCGCTAAGATTATCCCCTTAGGAACGATATTATGAATTTGAAGCAACTTGATCATGAGCATGTTGCACAAGCTTGGGAGAGGATGAAATTAATGATACATAATTGCCCTGCTCGTGGTTTGAATTTGTGGATGATTATACAAAAAATTTATGCCGGACTGAATTTTGCTTCTAGAAATCTTTTAGATTCGGACACGGGAGGCACTTTTATGGAAATCACTTTAGGAGAAGCTACTAAACTCCTAGACAATATTATGGTTAATTATTCTCAATGGCACACTGAAAGATCCACTAGTAAAAAAGTTCATGCAATTGAAGAGATTAATGTTTTGAGTGGAAATATGGATGAACTTATGAAATTGTTTGCTAATAAAAGTGTTTCTTCTGATCCTAATGATATGCCTTTGTCCACTTTGATTGAGAATAATAATGAATCGATGGATGTGAATTTTGTTGGTAGGAACAATTTTGGTAACAACGCGTATAGAGGAAACTTTAATTCTAGGCCGTTTCCTGGTAATTCCTGTAATAATTATTGTAATTCCTACAACAACTCTTATGAAAATTTTAATAAGATGCCCTCTGATTTTGAGATTAGTGTTAAAGAATTTATGAGTTCGCAAATAATTTCAATGCTTTGGTTGAAGAAAAATTACTTAAGATTGATGAGTTGGCTAGGAACGTGGATAGAATTTCGCTTAATGTTGATTCGTTGAAACTTAGATCTATTGCACCTAAACATGATATCAATGAGTCTCTCAAATCCATTATAATTTCCATTAATGAGTGCAAAGAAAGAACCGCTAGGATGCGTGCTAAAAAGGATTGCTTTGTGAAAGCGTGTTCTTCTAGTCTTCATGATAATAATGATGAAGATCTAAAAGTGATTGATGTGCTTCCTATTAAATCTTTGTTTTCCAATATGAATCTTGATAAAGATGGGACTGTAGATGAGTCAACTTTAGTTAAAATGTGTCCCAATGATTTGAAGTTTTTAGATCTTGATGCAAAAATTAATAAAAGTGGGATTGAAGAGGTCAAAAGTTTACATTGCAATGAACTCACTATTTTGGATTTCAAGGAATTTAATTATGATAATTTCTCTTTGATAGATTGTATTTCCTTGTTGCAATCCATTTTAAATTCTCCTCATTCTTATGATCAAAATAAAGCTTTTACTAAACATATCGTTGATGCTTTAATGCAATCCTATGAAGAAAAGCTTGAAGTAGAAGTTCCGATCCCAAGAAAACTTTATGATGAGTGCGAACTTACTATTAAGATTAATATTAAAGATTATGAATGCTATGCTTTGTGTGATTTGGGTGCTAGTGTTTCCATGATTCCAAAAACTGTGTGTGATGTGCTAGGTTTCCGTAAATTTCATGATTGTTCTTTAAATTTGCATCTTGCGGATTCCACCATTAAGAAACATATATTAATAATTAATGATGTTCTTCTTGTTGCAGATAGGAATTATGTGCGTGTAGATTTCATTGTTCTTGATATAGATTGCAATCCTACATGTCCTATTATTCTTGGTACACATTTCCTTAGAACGATTGGTGCAATTATTGACATGAAAGAAGGAAATATTAGATTCCAATTTCCGTTAAGGAAAGGCATGGAACACTTTCCTAGGAATAAAATTAAACTACCTTATGAATCTATTATGAGAACCACTTATGGATTGCATACCAAAGATGACAATACCTAGATCTATTCTTGCTTTTATGCCTAGCTAGGGGCATTAAATGATAGCGTTTGTTGGGAGGCAACCAAATTTTATTTTTGTTCTTTACTTTTTGCTCCTGTTTAGTAATAAATTATTTATCTAGCCTCTGTTATGATTGTGTTTTTATGTTTTAATTAGTGTTTGTGCCAAGTAAAGCCTTTAGGATCTTCTTGGGTGATTGCTGTTTGATCTTGCTGATAAAAACAGAAAGTACGCCTCACGAAAATAATTTTAATTTTTTACCAGAGAGCGTTAAAATTCCAATTCCAGCTGCAGTAGATCAATATACAAATTTTCCTGGTCATCCTAATTTTTCAGAATTTGTGCAGTTACATAAGTATTCGAAACCTAGAGATTGCTACAGACTGTTCTATTTTTGGCAGATTCTGTTTTTTCGCGTGGTGTTTGCTTATTTTGATGCATCTATGGCTAGTATTGGGGGGTATGAACCATAGAGAAGTTGGAATACAATAGCTTTAACACCAATATTAATAAATAATGAGTTAATTACAATACCTTAAAGTGGTGGTTTATTTTCTTATACTAACTAGCTCACGAGATTTCTGTTGAGTTTTGTGTTGTGAAGTTTTCAAGTTTTTGGCTAAAGATTTGATGGATTTTGGAACAAGGAGTGGCAAGAGCCTAAGCTTGGGGATTCACAAGGCACCCCAAGGTAAAATTCAAGGACAACCAAAAGCCTAATCTTGGGGATGCCCCGGAAGGCATCCCCTCTTTCTCTTCATCTATCGGTAACTTTACTTGAGGCTATATTTTTATTCACCACATGATATGTGTTTTGCTTGGAGCGTCTTGTATGATTTGAATCTTTGCTTTTTAGTTTACCACAATCATCATTGCTGTACACACCTTCTGGGAGAGACACGCATGAATCGGAATTTATTAGAATACTCTATATGCTTCACTTATATTTTTGAGCTATACAATTTTGCTCTAGTGATTCACTTATATCTTTTTAGAGCACGGTGGTGGTTTTATTTTATAGAAATTATTGATCTATCATGCTTCACTTTTATTATTTTTAGAGTCTTTTAGAACAACATGGTAATTTGTTTTGGTTATAAAATTAGTCTTAATATAATGGGCATCCAAGTTGGGTATAATAAAAAACTGCATATAAGATGCATTGAATAGTTGGAGAAGTTTGATACTTGATGATTGTTTTCAGACATGAGGATGGTGATATTAGATTCATGCTAGTGGGGTAATTGTGAATTTGAGAAATACTTGTGTTGAGGTTTGCAAGTCCTGTAGCATGCACGTATGGTAACCGTTGTATAACAAATTTGAAGCATGAGGTATTTTTTGATTGTCTTCCTTATGAGTGGCGGTTGGGGACCACCGATGGTCTTTTCCTACGAATCTACCCCCTAGGAGCATGCGCGTAGTGCTTGGTTTTTGATGACTTGTAGATTTTTGCAATAAGTATGTGAGTTCTTTATGACTAATGTTGATTCCATGGATTATATGCACTCTCACCCTTCTACCATTGCTAGCCTCTCTAGTACTGCACAACTTTCGCCTGTACCATAAACCCACCATTTACCTTCCTCAAAACAACCACCATACCTACCTATTATGGCATTTCCATAGCCATTCCGAGATATATTTCCATGCAACTTTCCACCGTTCCGTTTATTATGACACGATCCATCATTGTCATATTGCCTTGCATGATAATGTAGTTTACATCGTATTTGTGGCACAGCCATCATTCATAATTTTTCATGCATGTCACTCTTCATTCATTGCACATCCCGGTACACCGCCGGAGGCACGCATATAGTCATATTTTTGTTCTAAGTATCGAGTTGTAATCTTTGAGTTGTAAATAAATAGAAGTGTGATAATCATCATTATTAGAGCATTGTCCCATGTGAGGAAAAAAAGAGAAAGACCAAAAAAAGAGAAGGTCCAAAAAAAGAGAAAGAAAAAAATCAGAGAAAAAGAGAGAACAGACAATGCTACTATCCTTTTTCCACATTTGTGCTTCAAAGTAGCACCATGATCTTCATGATAGAGAGTCTCTTATTTTGTCACTTTCATATACTAGTGGGAAATTTCATTATGGAACTTGGCTTGTATATTCCAACGATGGCCTTCCTCAAATGCCCTAGGTCTTCATGAGCAAGCAAGTTGGATGCACACCCACTTAGTTTCTTTTGTTGAGCTTTCATACATTTATAGCTCTAGTGCATCCGTTACATGGCAATCCCTACTCACTCACATTGACATCTATTGATGGCCATCTCCATAGCCCATTGATACGCCTAGTTGATGTGAAACCATCTTCCTCCTTTTTGTCCTCTCCACAACCACCACTCTATTCCACCTATAGTGCTATGTCCATGGCTCGCGCTCATGTATTGTGTGAAAGTTGAAAAGGTTTGAGATTACTAAAGTATGAAACAATTGCTTCACTTGTCATCGGAGTTGTGCATGATTTGTGTATTTTGTGTGTCGAAGATGGAGCATGACCAAACTATATGATTTTGTAGGGATGAGCTTTCTTTGACCATGTTATTTTGGGAGGAAATAATTACTTTGTTAGTATGCTTGAAGTATTATTATTTTTATGTTAATATTAAACTTTTGTCTTGAATCTTTCAGATCTGAACATTCATACCACAATAAAGAGAATTACATTGACAAATATGTTAGGTAGCATTCCACATCAAAAATTCTGTATTTATCATTTACCTACTCGAGGACGAGCGGGAATTAAACTTGGGGATCCAACGTGTCCATAATTTTTGATTGTTCCATGATATTATATGATCTATTTTGGATGTTTAATGGGCTTTAATATGCTCTTTTATATTATTTTTGGGACTAGCCTATTAACCGGAGGCCCGGTGCCAGTGTCTATTTTTTTGCCTATTTTAGTGTTTCACGGGAAAGGAATACCAAACGGAATCCAAACAGAATGAAACCTTCGGGATGATCTTTCTTGGACCGAAAGCAAACCTGGAGACTTGGAGTGATAGTCTGGAACTCCGTGAGGTGGCCACGAGATAGGAGGGCGCGCCGAAGGGGGGTAGGAGCTCCCCACCCTCGTGGGCCCCACGGAGCTCCACCGACGTACTTCTTTCCCCTATATATACTCTTATACCCTAAAGACATCAAGGGGAGCCATGAGACCACTTTTCCACCGCCGCAACCTTCTATACCCGTGAGATCCCATCTTGGGGCATTTTCTGGTGATATGCTGGAGGGGGAATCAATCACGGAGGGCTTCTACATCGACACCATAGCCTCACTGATGAAGCGTGAGTAGTTTACCACAGACCTTCAGGTCCATAGTTATTAGCTAGATGGCTTCTTCTCTCTCTTTGATCTTCAATACAAAGTTCTCCTTGGTGTTCTTGAAGATCTATTCGATGTAATACTCTTTTGTGGTGTGTTCTCCGAGATCAGATGAATTGTGGTTTTATGAACTTGATTATCTATGCATATTATTCGGTTCTTCTATGAATTCTTATATGCATGATTTGATATCTTTGCGAGTCTCTTTGAATTATCAGTTTAGTTTGGCCTACTAGATTGATCTTTCTTGCAATGGGGGAAGTGCTTAGCTTTGGGTTCAATCTTGCGGTGTCCTTTCCCAGTGACAGCAGGGGCAGCAAGGCACATATTGTAGTGTTGCCATTAAGGATAAAAAGATGGGGTTTATATCATATTGCTTGAGTTTATCCCTCTACATCATGTCATCTTGCTTAAAGCGTTACTATGTTCTTATGAACTTAATACTCTAGATGCATGCTGGATAGCAGTTGATGTGTGGAGTAATAGTAGTAGATGCAGAATCATTTCGATCTACTTGACATGGACGTGATGCCTATATTCATGATCATTGCCTTAGAAACATGGATAGAATTTCTCTTGATGTTGATTCTTTGAAACTTAGATCTATTCCACCCAGCATGATATCAGTAAGTCTCTCAAAGCTATGATAATTTCCATTGATGAATGCAAAGAAAGAACTACTAAGATGCGTGCTGAAAAAGATTGGTTTATAAAAGCATGTTCTTCTAGTTTTGTAAAAATAATGATGAAGATCTGAAAGTGATTGATGTGACTCCTATTGAATCTTTGTTTTCCAATATAAATCTTGATAAATGTTGGACTGGAGATGAGTCAACTTTAGTTAGAAGGCATCCCAATGATTCAGAGTTTTTAGATCTTGATGGAAAAAATGATAAAAGTGGGATTGGAGAGGTCAAAACTTTAGGTAGCAATGAACCCACTCTGTTGGGTTTCAAGGGATTTAATTATGATAATTGTTCTTTAATAGATTGTATTTCCTTGTTGTAATCCATGTTGAATTCTCCTCATTCTTATAATCAAAACAAAGCTTCTAGTAAACATATCATTGATGCTATGATGCAATCCTTTGAAGAAAAGCTTGAATTGGAAGTTTCTATCCCTAGAAAAATTTATGATAAGTGGGAGCCTACTATTAAGATTAAGATTAAAGATTATGAGTGACATGCTTTGTGTTATTTGGGTGCTAGTGTTTCCACGATTCCAAAAACTCTTTGTGATGTGCTAGGTTTCCATGAATTTGATGATTGTTCCTTAAATTTGCATCTTGCGGATTCCACTATTAAGAAACCTATGGGAAGGATTAATGATGTTCTTATTGTTGCAAATAAGAATTATGTGCCCGTAGATTTCATTGTTCTTGACATAGATTGCAATCCTACATGTCCTATTATTCTTGGTAGACCTTTCCTTACAATGATTAGTGCAATTATTGATATGAAAGAAGGAAACCTTAGATTTAATTTTCTATTAAGGAAAGGCATGGAACACTTCCCAAGAAATAGAATTAAATTGCCTTATTAATCTATTATGAGATCCACTTATAGATTGCATGCCAAAGATGATGATACTTAGATCTATTCATGTTTTATGCCTAGCTAAGGGCGTTAAACAATAGCGCTTGTTGGGAGGCAACCCAATTTTTTTACTTTTAGGTTCTGTTTTGCAATAAATAATTCATCTAGCCTCTGGTTAGATGTGGTTTTGTGTTTTAAGTAGTGCTTGTGTCAAGTAAGACCTTTGGTATAGCTTACGGTGATAGTTGATTTGATCTTGCTGAAAAACACAAACTTTTGCACTCAGGAAAACATTTCTCATTTTTAGCAGAAGCATGATAAAATACTGATTCTTTTCGTAGAAGATTAATAAATAAATTTCTTAGTTCATCCTAATTTTCAGAATTTTTGGAGTTATACAAGTATTCGAAATATCCAGATTGCTACAGATTGTTCTGTTTTTCACATATTCTATTTTCTATGTGTTGTTTGCTTATTTTCATGTATCTATGGCTCTTATCGGTGAAAGTGCAACTAATCCCTGGGTGGTTTTGGTAATTATTAACAACATATAGCTCATTGAACTAATATCCATTCAAGATAATCTTTTCAGAAAGTTCAATGATTGGCATGGCATGGACAAGAGATGTGGACCCCTCAAAATGCTAAGGACACATATTGGCTCAAGCTCAAGACTCTACATTTTCATTTTAGTGATCCAAGATCACATTGAGTCCATAGGAAAAGCCAATAATATTAAAAGGCGATGAGTTGTTGATATATGGCTTGCTTGCTAAAAATGCTTAACTATATACTCCAAAAGCCCTCAACCACTTTATTATATCCACATATGTCGCAAACCAAAAATCAAACTCGGCCCCACCAATTTGATCCATCCGGCGCCACCGAGTTCATTTGACATAGCCATAGCCAGAAACCCTAATCAGTTTGGTCCTACCGATAGGGATTTTGGTCTCACCGAGATGGGATTGGTGTAACATCCCAAATTTTCAATTGGGAATGTTATACAATAGATCATCTTTGCATATCATATTTTATTGCATTTTGGTTGATCCTAGAAATTTCACGCAACTCAAGGACCCTCGGAGAGAGTTGGTGGTTCCGTTATTTTCATATTTGAGTTTCTCAAATTTTGAGAATAGGATCATTTGATTTTATTTATTTTATCTTCAATTATTTCTATTACAAAAATATGACAGAGGGAATAAAATGACTTTCCCAAAATAAAGAAATATTGAGGATTTAATAATAAAATCAAATAAGATTTTATTTTGGTTTTATTTGCTATTTTATTTGAATTTAGGAAAAATGCGCGTTTTTCAAAATTGCATTTAGGCCCCAAATAAATGTTCATCATGTGCGGTTTGATTTTAGAAGCCGAGGAACATTTATTTCGGGTTTGTTGGAGTCCGTTTAGTATTCCTTTTGTTTTTTTCTAAGCGTAGTTATTTTAAAAAAAATCCGAACCGACCATGGGCCGTGTCCGGCCAGGACTCCGCCTAGCCGGGGCTTTATATAGCGAGCCACCCGGGCCGCCTCAGCCCAAAGCCGCCACCGCTCAACCCTAGCCGCCCGCCCCAGCCGCCGCCACCGCCCCGCCGCCGCCGGAGGCCGCCGCCGCCCGCCGGTTTTTTTTAAAACCATTGGTTTTCACCAGTTTTTTTTCAGTTTTTTTAGATTCGTTTTTAGATAGATCGGTTTTTTTCTCGGTTTAGTTAATTAGCGAGCATTCGCTCATTCGTTCGTTTTAACGAACGAACGTTCATTCGTTAATCTGCTCGTCGTTTTCTTTTTCTCGGATTAACTCCGCGATTTTTCTGATCACGATTCCTGATCCGATTTTCGTTTTAGTATAACTTTTCACTCGTTTATCGGAATCAGGCGATTCAAGTGCGTGCGTTTCGTCTCGAAACCCTCTTTCCGTTTAACCAACTCAAACAAGTTTTTGCCTCTGTAAAATTTGACCTAGATCCAGAATAATAAACGAAGCTTGTTTCTTATGTCGTTTGTCTTTCGTTGCTTCGTTTGATTTGATTCTTTTTGCCAACCGGAGTTCTTAAGTTGAATTTTATGGTTAGATCTTTTATTTGAGTTTTACCTATTCATTAGTTGAGTACTTATTGTATGCTTTTTTGTTTGCGATAGAGTACCCAGAGTGCGCCCTTTGCTACTTCAAATCTCTAGGTTTCACGGATCGTCAGCAAGGAAAGTAACACTATGATCATACTTCCTATGTCCCAGTTTTTATTGCATTAGATCAATCCTCACACATTGCACGATTAGGACATAATTAAATTGTGGGTTTGGGAAGTAGACGAGGTAGTACCTATTACCTGTTATTATCAAACCTTTAGGAGTTACATCTACGTTGCTTATTAGGCCATGCTATGCTAGTAGACATGGATAGGGTGAGTGTATCCATGACAGATGTGAGATTGTTAATTCAATGGTTTATCTAAGGTGGCAACTTAAATACACATCTGGGTGGATTGAGGCACCTGGGTATTCCAGTGATTGCATGTTTTCTTTTGGACCGCCACCTAGGCTCAAAAGGATCATGATATTATTCATGCTAGAAACTTCCGTGTGCAGCCACAAGCTACTATGGGCTCTAGCATAGTTCACTAAGTTGTGCGAACTCTTATAGTGGTAGACTAGCAGATGTAGGGGAAAGTAGGTGTAACGGTCTACCCGTTCATAAGGTGTGAGCACTTCTGAAAGACTATGTCTCGGTCATCCATTTCTCAAACACCATGTAGTGCTAGAATCTCAGGGGAGGAGATCGAGTCTTGTGGGGAAAATTGCGCAAACCTCTACAGAGTGTATAAACTAATCATGGTTAGCCGTGTCCCCGGTTATGGACAACTTGAGTATCTAGTACCTGGATTATCATGTGAATCTCATCATGTTACTCTAATTAATTTTGTTGGGTTTTAATGTTGATGCTTAATTGGGATTGAGAGGGTGTCTACACTCTCAATGTTTAACAACCACCTAATAGTTTATAAAAATGAATTCTTTGTAGTAGGGAAAAATTGGCTTTACGCAAAACCGTAACCATAGAACTTTCCACCAGCCAATATGCATGTAGTATATCCTTATTATTTCATTGCTCTCTATGTGTTACTTTGCCAGCATATTCCATGTGCTGACCCGTTTCGGGCTGCAACGTTCATGTTGCAGACTTTTCAGACGACGAGTAAGGTGCCTTTTAGGTCGTGGTTCTATACTCAATGATGCCGTTGGAGTTGATGGACTCACTTATCTTCCAAGCCTTCCGCTGTTATCATTATTAGATGGCCTTAAGCCATATTTATTGTAATAAGTTATCTTTTGAGACACTCGATGTATTAAGTGTGTGATTGCTACTCTGTTATAAATCCTTCAAGTACTATGTGGTTTCAGCATTACTGATCCAGGGATGACACCCGAGCATAGAGATTGGACCGTTTGAGGTCTGGTCGCTACAAGATGGTATCAGAGCACATGCTGACTGTAGGACACGACCATTAAGCTAAAGCCCTAGATCACTACTCTCTTCTCATTCTGACTTCTCATCTTTTTTTCTCTTTTAGGATGGCGGATGCAAGAAACAAGTTCACACAACGGGATGAAGATACACCCTTTGTACGTCACTAGAAGGAAGTCACTAGATATCTAAACATAGGAGTACCAAGTTTCACCAGAACCTACAACGCCACTTTACCTGAAGAGGAGCGCTGGATGATCCAAGTTCAAGTTCCAGGAAGGACGTTCATGCCAGTCACCGAGCCCATAGAGTTTTCCTTTGATGCACCAACCTGGTGTCTAGGAAAGAGCATGGCAGCTCACATCGCCATGGGACATATTGGAGAAGTTTACCGCAATGATCTCAAGGATACTATCTACCAGATTTTTGGGCGCCGAGATGAGCACTGGGAGATGATCATCACAAGGAAGGATAGATCAATTGCAGCTTTTATCCAGGAGTTAAACCAGCACATTCGACGCCAGGAGAACCAGATGTGCGCCGACATGATAGATCTGAAGAAGGCAAGGACAAGAATCAAGGAACTAGAGGAAGAACTCAAGGCTACACATGAAGATTATGAAGAGGAAATCGAGGTATTAGTGGAGAAGAATGACGATCTGATCAAGAAGATCGGAATATTCATGGGAGGCCCTACACCAGTAGAAGAAGACGAAGAACCCAAGGAGATTCGCCCGGAAGACTACATCATCATCGACGACACCGACTCGGATCCAGATGATATCGATGATGACTATGTTGATGAAGCTGGAGCAGATATCATGGAGTCTGCAACCTAAGAATATTTCTAGTAGACCACCCCAATAGTAATAGTAGTCCACCATGTAAATATAGTAGTCCGAGCACTTTTGCGATAGTTAGGCCGATTGTATGTCCTTGTTTGATTGATTGAATGAAGTAAATTGTTTGCTTTTGCCTCATGTGCATATGGGTAGTGTTTTCTCTCTAGACCCCTCTCTATTCTTAAATCTCATCTTTTCTAAACCCTCAGATGCCTCCGAGACCTGACCCCGGATTTACCTTCCCACCGGAGCTCACTCAGTTGATCCAGCAGCAGAACACATTGATGCAGTTGCTAGTCAGAATCAAAATCAGGGGAACAACAACAACAACCCACCGCCACCACCACCTGTTGATCACTTAGCTCATTTTCTTAGGCTGAATCCGCCGGTGTTTTCCAGTAGCACCGAGCCGATAGTAGCAGATGATTGGCTCCGTAGGACAGCAAGGGAATTGATCACGGAAGGATGCACAGATGCGGAAAAGGTGAAGTTTGCCGCGCATCAGCCTAACAGACCCGCAGCATCATGGTGGGAGAATTTCACAGCCACTTTCCCTATCGACACTATCACATGGGACCAATTCCAGCAGGCTTTCCGTACCGCCCATGTTTCATCAAGAGCTATGGCCATGAAGAAGCATGAGTTTCGCAACTTGCGCCAAGGAGGACGGACAGTTGGCCAGTATGTGGAGGACTTCAGTAAGCTAGCACGTTATGCCCCAGATGACGTTGCTACGGATGCAGCTAAGCAGGAGAAGTTTCTGGAAGGGCTGAATGATGAGTTGAGCATGCAGTTGATGGTAGCAACCTTCAACAACTACCAGGAGTTGGTAGATCGTGCTCTTATGATTGAAGGGAAGTAGCGGCAGATTGAGAATCACAAGAGGAAGTATTGACAAGGGAAGTACAATTCAGGAGCTCAGCAGAAGCCGCGTTTTACCCCTAGACCGGGAGGGCATTTTCAGCATACCCATGGAGGAGGTAGCTCGCACAATCATAATGGCCCCAAAAATGGTAATGGGAATGGAGGAAGCAACGGCCAGAACCGTACCAACCCATCAACCCCAGCCAAGAGAGACCTAAGCCAAGTCACTTGCTTTAAGTGCCAGAAGACCGGACATTATGCCAATGAATGTCCTGAATCTCAGAATGGAAATGGCAATGGAAGCTCTGGGAAGAAGCCAAACCCTATCAATAGGGGACAGGTGAACCACGTTAACATGGAGGAGGTTGAAGAGTAGCCGGATGCAGTAATCGGTAAGTTTTTGGTTAAGTCTTTTACTTCACTCGTTCTTTTTGATACTGGTGCATCGCATTCATACATATCAAGGGGATTTGTGGATAAGTATAACCTGCCCACTAAGGTTCTTAGAACACCCATGTTAGTAAGCTCACCAGGAGCGGAGTATATGACCAGCCAAAGATGTTTTCAAGTGCCATTGAGTATAGGTAGGCATGTGTTTCCCTCGGATTTAATCATTTTGGAATCACAAGGTTTGGATGTAATTCTGGGTATGGATTGGCTGTCGATGTATGGAGGAAACATAGATTGCGCTAGTAAGTCGATTTTGCTCACCACCCCAGAAGGAAGAAGGATCAAGTATGTATCCCGGCATGTGCTGAAGAGGACTCAAATAAATTCGTTAGCAGGAGTTGTGCAAGAGGAAGTACCAGTGGTGAAGGATTTCCCTGATGTATTTCCAGAGGAGTTGCCAGGCATGCCACATGATAGAGATATTGAGTTTTTTATTGAGCTTTTGCTAGGCACAGGGCCAATATCTAAGAGACCATACAGGATGCCCGCAAAGGATTTGGAAGAGATTAAGAAGCAGATTAAGGAGTTATTGGATAAAGGATATATCCGCCCAAGTTCTTTGCCTTGGGGATCGCTAGTACTTCTAGTGGAGAAGGATGGATCGTTAAGGATGGTTGTTGATTATCGAGGATTGAATGAAGTAACCATCAAGAACAAGTACCCACTACCGATGATCAATGATCTATTTGATCGATTGCAAGGAGCTAAGGTATTTTCCAAGATCGATCTGCGATCAGGATACCATCAATTGAAGATTCGAGAATAGGATATACCTAAGACGGCTTTTACCACCAGGTATGGGCTGTATGAGTATACCATTATGTCATTTGGTCTGACTAACGCACCTGCATATTTTATGAACATGATGAACAAAGTGTTTATGGAGTTTTTGGATAAGTTCGTCGTAGTGTTTATTGATGATATCCTGGTTTACTCGAAGAATGAAGAGGAGCATTAGGAGCATTTGCGTTTGGTACTTGGTAAGCTCAGGGAACATTAGTTATATGCCAAGTTTAGCAAATGTGAGTTTTGGTTGAAGGAAGTTGGATTTCTCGGACACGTTATATCCGGAGAAGGTATAGCAGTAGATCCCACCAAGGTTGACACCGTGACAAATTGGGAAGCGCCAACAACAGTTGGAGAGATCCGGAGTTTCCTTGGACTCGCAGGATACTACCGGAGATTTATTGAAAATTGTTCGAAGATTGCGAAGCCTATGACAGATTTGTTGAAGAAGGACACCAAGTTCATATGGACCGAGGAATGTGAGGCCAGTTTCCAGGAGTTGAAGAAACGTTTGGTTACATCACCAGTGTTGATTCTGCCAGATCAGAACAAGGATTATGAAGTGTATTGCGACGCTTCACGTCGAGGACTTGGAGCAGTGCTTATGCAGGAAGGAAGAGTTGTTTCATATGCCTCATGATAGCTTAAGCCTCATGAGTGGAATTAGCTACGCATAATTTGGAGTTAGCAGCCGTAATGCATGCATTGAAGACTTGGAGACATTTCCTCATTGGAAACCATTGTGAAGTATACACGGATCACAAGAGTTTGAAGTATATTTTCACGCAGAAGAAGTTGAACCTCAGGCAAAGGAGATGGTTGGAGCTCATCAAGGATTATGATATGAGATTGCATTATCACCTCGGAAAGGCTAACGTAGTAGCCGATGCGCTGAGCCGTAAAAGTTATGTCAACACCCTAATGAAGGGAGATTTACCAAGAGAGTTAGCCGAAAATCTTCGTGAGCTAGGTTTGGAGATAGTGCCGAAAGGCTATGTAGCAGCATTGGAGATTCAGTCTACTTTGATGGATAAGATTAGAGAAGCCCAGAAGATTGACAAGGAGATTGCTTTTATTAAGGAGAAAATGAGCAAAGGAAAAGCTAAAGGATTTCGTGAGGATGAGCACGATACCTTATGGTTTGAAGATCGGGTTTATGTGCCTAATGACCTGGAGATCAGGAAGTTAATTCTGCAAGAGGCCCATGATTCACCATATTCGATTTACCCAGGAAATACCAAGATGTATTTGGATTTGAAAGGTACTTTCTGGTGGACCAGAATGAAGAAGGATATTGCGGAGTATGTAGCAGTTTGTGATGTATGTCAGAGAGTAAAGGCAGAGCATCAGAAGCCAGCAGGATTGCTACAGCCATTGCCGATACCCGAATGGAAGTGGGATAAGTTAGGCATGGATTTTATCACGGGATTGCCCAAAACTTGTTTAGGCTATGACTCTATTTGGGTTGTAGTCGATCGTTTGACAAAGGCAGCTCATTTCATTCCAGTAAAGACTACCTATACTAGTGTCAAGTTGGCAAAGATATACATGACCAGGATCGTATGTCTGCATGGAGTTCCAAGGAGCATTGTATTAGATAGAGGAACCCAATTTACCTCAAAGTTCTGGAATCAATTGCATGAGACTTTAGGTACCAGGCTAGAGTTCAGTACAGCTTTCCATCCACAGACAGATGGACAGACTGAGAGAGTCAATCAGATTTTGGAGGATATGCTGAGAGCCTGTGCACAAGATTATGGATCTAGTTGGGATGAGAATTTGCCATACGCGGAGTTCTCTTACAACAACAGTTATCAATCCAGTTTGAAGATGGCCTCTTTCGAAGCCTTGTACGGAGGGAGGTGCAGGACCCCATTGTCGTGGGATGAAGTTGGAGACCGTCAGTTGTTTGGAGCGGATTTGATTAGGGAGTCTGAACAAAAAGTGAAATTGATTTGCGATAGGCTCAAGGTAGCCCAGTCCAGGCAGAAGAGCTATGCAGATTCTAAACGCAAGGAGACATTTTACGAAGTCGGAGACCGAGTTTATCTTCGAGTATCTCCACTTCGGGGAGTTAAGCGCTTTGGAGTTAAGGGAAAGTTAGCGCCACGTTTTGGAGGACCATACAAGGTTTTGGAACGTATGGGAGAAGTAGCTTATAAGTTGGAATTGCCCGAAGGATTGTCAGGAGTTCACGACGTGTTCCACGTTTCCCAGTTAAAGAAGTGCCACGCGGAGATGGTTGATATACCGTTGAGAGATACAGTGCCGCTGGAAGTGATTTAGTTGGACAGTGATTTGACCTATGAAAAGAAACCAGTTAAGATTCTTGAGTATGCCAGCCGAGTCACCCGTAGCAGGGTTATCAAGTTTTGTAAAGTTCAGTGGAGCCACCACACGGAGGATGAAGCCACCTGGGAACGAGAGGAAGAATTGCTGAAGGACCACCCTCACCTATTTTCTAGCCAACCTGAATCTCGAGGGCGAGATTCATCTTAAGGGGGGTAGGTTTGTAACATCCCAAATTTCAATTTGGAATGTTATACAATAGATCATCTTTGCATATCATATTTTATTGCAATTTGTTGATCCTAGAAATTTCACGCAACTCAAGGACCCTCGGAGAGAGTTGGTGGTTTCGTTATTTTCATATTTGAGTTTTCTCAAATTTTGAGAATAGGATCATTTGATTTTATTTATTTTATCTTCAATTATTTATATTACAAAAATATGAGAGAGGGAATAAAATGACTTTCCCAAAATAAAGAAATATTGAGGATTTAATAATAAAATCAAATAAGATTTTATTTTGGTTTTATTTGCTATTTTATTTGAATTTGGGAAAAATGCGCGTTTTTCAAAATTACATTTAGGCCCCAAATAAATGTTCATTATGTGCGGCTTGATTTTAGAAGCCGGGGAAAATTTATTTCGGGATTTTTGGAGTCCGTTTAGTATTCCTTTTGTTTTTTTCTGAGCGTAATTATTTTAAAAAAAATCCGAGCCGACCTTGGGCCGTGTCCGGCCAGGACTCCGCCTGGCCGGGGCTTTATATAGCAAGCCACCCGGGCCGCCTCAGCCCAAAGCCGCCGCCGCTCAACTCTAGCCGCCCTAGCCGCCCGCCCCAGCCGCCGCCCCGCCGCCGCCGCCCGCCGTTTTTTTTAAACCGTTGGTTTTCACCAGGTTTTTTTCGGTTTTTTTAGATTCGTTTTAAGATAGATCGTTTTTTTTTCTTGGTTTAGTTAATTAGCGAGCGTTCGCTTATTCGTTTGTTTTAGCGAACGCGTTCATCGTTTTGATCCAGATAACGAACGTTCGTTCGTTAATCTGTTCGTCGTTTTCTTTTTCTCGGATTAAATCCATGATTTCTGTGATCGCGATTCCTGATCCGATTTTCGTTTTAGTATAACTTTTTGCTCGCTTATCGGAATCAGGCGATTCATGCGCATGGAGTTTCGTCTCGAAACCCTCTTTCCATTTAACCAACTCAAACAAGTTTTTGCCTCTGTAAAATTTGACCTAGATCCAGAATAGTAAACGAAGCTTGTTTCTTTTGCCGTTTGTCTTTCGTTGCTTCATTCGATTTGATTCTTTTTGCCAACCGGAGTTCTTAAGTTGAACTTTCTGGTTAGATCTTTTATTTGAGTTTTACCTATGCATTAGTTGAGTACTTATTGTATGCTTGTTTGTTTGCGATAGAGTACCCGGAGTGCGCCGCTTGCTACTTCGAATCTCTAGGTTTCACGGATCGTTAGCAAGGCAAGTAACACTATGATCATACTTCCTATTACCCAGCTTTTATTGCATTAGATCAACCCTCACACATTGTACGATTAGGACCTAATTAAATTGCGGGTTTGGGAAGTAGATGAGGTAGTACCTATTACCTGTTATTATCAAACCTTTGGGAGTTACTTCTACGTTGCTTATTATGCCATGCTATGCTAGTAGACATGGATTGGATGAGTGTATCCATGACAGATGTGAGATTGTTAATTTAATGGTTTATCTAAAGTGGCAACTTAAATACACATCTGGGTGGATTGAGGCACCTAGGTATTCCAGCGATTGCCTGTTTTCTTTTGGACCGCCACCTAGGCAAAAACGGATCATGAGATTATTCAGGCTAGAAACTTCTGTGTGCAGCCACAAGCTACTATGGGCTCTAGCATAGTTGACTAAGTTGTGCGAACTCTTACAGTGGTAGACTAGCAGATGTAGGGGAAAGTAGGTGTAACGGTCTACCCGTTCGTAAGGTGTGAGCGCTTCTGAATGACTATGTTTCAGTCATCCATTTCTCAAACACCATGTAGTGCGAGAATCTCAGTGGAGGAGATCGAGTCTTGTGGGGAAAAGTGCGCAAACCTCTGCAGAGTGTATAAACTAATCATGGTTAGCCGTGTCCCCGGTTATGGACAACTTGAGTATCTAGTACCTGGATTATCATGTGAATCTCATCATGTTACTCTAATTAATTTTGTTGGGTTTTAATGTTGATGCTTAATTGGGATTGAGAGGGTGTCTACACTCTCAATGTTTAACAACCACCTAATAGTTTATAAAAATGAATTCTTTGCAGTAGGGAAAAATTGGCTTTACGCAAAACTGTAACCATAGAACTTTCCACCAGCCAAATATGCATGTAGTATAGCCTTATTCTTTCATTGCTCTGTATGTGTTACTTTGCCAGCATATTCCATGTGCTGACCCGTTTCAGGCTGCAACGTTCATGTTGCAGACTTTTCAGACGACGAGTAAGGTGCTCTTTAGGTCGTGGTTCTATACTCAGTGATGCCATTGGACTTGATGGACTCACTTATCTTCCAAGCCTTCCGCTGTTATCGTTATTAGATGGCCTTAAGCCATATTTATTGTAATAAGTTCTCTTTTGAGACACTTGATGTATTAAGTGTGTGATTGCTAATTTGTTACAAATCCTTCAAGTACTGTGTGGTGTCAGCATTACTGATCCAGGGATGACGCCGGAGCACATAGATTGGACCGTTTGAGGTCTGGTCGCTACAATTGGAAACTCTCTATTTCCCTTCGTAACGTTTCGGTCTAACTGAGATGAGCGATCGGTCCCACCGAGTTCGCAATCCAAACTCTCTGTTTCCTTTTCGTAACATTTTGGTCTCACCAAAATGAGCGATCGGTCCAACCAAGTTTGCCTGACCAATTGTATGTTTGCCTATTACAAAAATCAGTCTCACTGAGTTCATGTGATCGATCTCACTGAGATTACGTTGTGCCCTAACCCTAATACAATCGGTCCCACCGAGTTGACATGTTGGTCCCACTGAAAACCTAACGTTCACATTTTGAACTAAATCGGTCTGACCGAGTTTCATTATTCGGTACCGCCAAGTTTGGTAAATTGTGTGTAACGGTTAGATTTTCTATGGAGGCTATATATACCCCTCCACCCATCCTCCATTCATGGAGAGAGCCATCAGAACGTGCCTACACTTCCAGCATTCATTTTTTGAGAGAGAACCACCTACTCATGTGCTGAGACCAAGACATTCCAATCCAACCACAAGAATCTTGATCTCTAGCCTTCCCCAAGTTGCTTTCCACTCAAATCATCTTTCCACCATATCCAAATTTGTGAGAGAGAGTTGAGTGTTGGGGAGACTATCAGTTGAAGCACAAGAGCAAGGAGTTCATCATCAACACACCATCTATTACCTTTAGGAGTGTGGTGTCTCGTAGATTGGTTAGGTGTCACTTGGGAGCCTCCGTCAAGATTGTGGAGTTGAACCAAGGAGTTTGTAAGGGCAAGGAGATCGCCTACTTCATGAAGATCTACCCAAGTGAGGCAAATCCTTCATGGGTGATGGCCATGGTGGGATAGACAATGTTGCTTCTTCGTGGACCCTTCATGGGTGGAGCCCTCCGTGGACTCGCGCAACTGTTACCCTTCCTGGGTTGAAGTCTCCATCAACGTGAATGTACGATAGCACCACCTACCGGAACCACGCCAAAAATCTTCATGTCTATATTGCGTTTGCTCGCTCCAAACTCCTCCCCTTTACCTTCATGCGCAATGATTTAGATTCCGCTGCTACACTCTTAGAATTGCATGCGTAGGTTGATTGCTTGACTTGTGATAAGTTACTAAAATCTGCCAAGACTTAAAATTGGGAAAGGCTAAATTTTTATTTGGTCAAGTAGTCTAATCACCCCCCTAGACATACTTTCGATCCTATAAGTGGTATCAGAGCTTTGGTCTCCATTTGCCTTGATTTCCATAGCTTTGGTGATCATAGCCTTGGTTTCACAACCTAGGAGAGTATGGCATCTAGCGAGGGAAATTACCATCGTAGAGGTCCTTACTTTGATGGTACTAATTTTGCTAGTTGGAAGCATAAGATGAAAATGCATATTATTGGACATAACCCCGCCGTCTGGGCTGTTGTGTGTATTGTCTTGCAAGGTGAATTCTTCGATGGGAGAAAACCAAATCGTGAAGCTACCGCAGAAGAATTGAAGATGTTGTAATACAATGCTCAAGCTTGCGATATCCTCTTCAATGGATTATGCCCCGAAGAATTCAACAAAATCAGCCGTCTTGAGAATGCAAAGGAAATTTCAGATACTTTGATTGATACGCACGAAGCTACTGACCCTGCCAAGGAATCCAAATTGGGTGTGCTTCAAAGTCAGCTTGACAAGTTCAAAACGAAGGAAGGTGAAGGTGTCGCAGAAATTTACTCTAGGCTTGCTCTCATCACAAATGAGATTGCCGGCTTAGGAAGTGAAGAGATGACCGACAGATTCATCATCAAGAAGATCCTAAGACTAAGAGCCTTGGATGGAAAATGTGATACCGTGTGCACATTGATCCAAATGATGCCCCATTACAAAGATCTCAACCGACGGAAGTCATTGGTAGAATTGTTGCTCACGAGATGTCACTCAAGGATAAAGAAGAGCTTCACAACAGGTCTAGTGGTGCTTACAAAACCTCATGTGATGCTCCTACATCGTCAAGTGAGAAACAAGTCTTCAATGAGGAATTGAGCCTAATGGTGAAGAACTTCAACAAGTTCTACAAGAGTAGAAGCAAAGACAGAAGTTCCAAGTCAAGGTCCTACAATGACAAAAATCTTCTAGTCATGAGCGTAATTGCTACAATTGTGGAAAACCCAGACACTACTCCAATGAGTGTACGGCTCCCTACAAAAGAATAGAAGACTCACCTAAAAGGAGAAGTAGAAGAGAAGAATCACCTCCAAGAGAGAGAAGGACTAGAGATGATCGTTATGAACGAAGAACCTCTAGCAGAAGCAAGGATTCGGAGAGGAAGGACAAGTCATCAAGGAGCTACACAAAATGAAGACATCAATCTCATGTTGGTGAATGGGTATCTGGCTCCGACGCCGACAACCACTCTAAGAGAAGTTATTACTACGACTCCGGATATACTCAAGATGAAGGTGTTGCCGGTCTAGCACTTGTGTAAACCAACTCCTATGACATATTTGACTCACCAAATGAGGGAATTGAAAGATGCTTCATGGCTAAAGGCCCAAAGGTATCACACCCCGAGTATGTTGATTTCAATAGTGATGAAGATTATTTGCTAGGTGATGATGATTTACTTGTTGACAACTCTAGTGATGAAAACTATGATGAACTTGCTATTAATCATGCTAATCAACATAAAATGAATGATGATGATAAGAAGGTGATTGAGCGTCTAACTAAAGAACTAAACACTCTTAAGTTAGCTCATGAAACTACCTTAGAAGATCATCGAGAGCTTTTAAAGACTCGTGAGAAGCTATGCTTTGAAAAGCTAAACCTAGAGCAAGAGCATGTATTCTTAAAAGCAATCAATGATGATCTTTGTAATAAAAGTTCTTCTTACATTGCCAAGAGTTCACTCTTGTCTACTTACATGCCACAAGTAAAATCTAGTAACAAGGGTAAGAAAGATTCTTCATCTAGTAGTAACAATAATCATGGTAAATTCAATGTTGTTGCTTCTAGTAGTTCTCTTGATTACACTAATGTTTCTCTTAGCCAAGTTACACTTGAGCAAGAAAATAGCTTATTGAAGGGAATTAGAGAGAAAGGTGTTTACAAGAACCTTGACGGAAGTAATCAATTTGAGGAAATTGTACGCAAGCAAGGAAGGCACTGGAAGAATCAAGGTGCTGGTTTTGAATGAAAGTTCAATGCCAATGGAGTTGAGTGGGAAGAAGATCAATACCCCAAGACAAAGTTTGTTCCTCAACAAGAGAAGTATGATCGTACTTCCTTCAAAGGGACACAAGCGCAAGATGATCTTACACCACAAGAACACAAGCAAAATGGCAAGGACAAGCTTCAAGAGGAGGTTGATGCATTTGAAGAAGCTCCCAAGGCCTTGGTCAAGTGGGTTCCCAAGACTAAAACAAGTTCTACTTCATCAAGTATGACTACAACTCCAAGGATTCCCATCAAGTTGATGTGGATTCCGAAGAAGAAGAACTAGAGAGCTCTTGAGGGTGACTCCGCCAACATACTTCACGCATATCATTTTGGTGAGAACAAGTGCGAACAACTTCCACATCATGCACTAGTTCAAGGAGTCACAAACCCTCTTGTTGGTAAGACAAGGGACAAGGTAACCTAATGCTTTCATGGATATCATCTTGTGTGTACTTCACTCTATGTCTATGGATATCCTTGTTTGTTCCTTTTGGGACTAACCCATGTAGGTATTGAAAGTGCAACTCACTCTAATGGATTGATCCAAATGGTCAACATCAACATTGAGCATCCACATCTTCAACATCGACATGAAGTCATCATCGACAAAATCCAAGGTTAGTTCATCCCTCTTAGGGGGGATATCACATCTAGGGGGAACTTTACTCTAAGAATTGAGCTAAAGCAACTCTAATGGTGTGAACACAACAATGCTTTATGTAAAAGTGGTAACCCCACTTGTGCTTAAACAATGAGTATGACCTACGATCAAATGTTCTCATTTGACTCCTCAGTCAATATACTTATATATAGATGACCTAGTCATCGCCAATTGCTTGATAGCTGCTAGAGTGATTCTGCATGCTTTGCCACATATTTCATTTGCTATCTTATTGTGTGAGCATGTTGATTGCATATTTTTCTCATTCAAGGACATCCATTTGTTGTTTTGATTGTCTGGATCCTTTTCTTTTTCCAAATGGATGGACAAGAATGCCTAAGAACTTCCTCAAGCTATCTATGCTTTTCTCGTCTCAAATTCTATTCGTGCTACATCACAAAGTTTGGTCAAGTCAGATTTGAACTCTCTGGGCGAGGAGCACTCGGAGTCACTGATTCGTCATAGACTTAAACTTCCAAAACCTCTCTGTGTATTTCGGTCTGACCGATTCATCCCTTTCGGTCATACCGAGTTCATTGAGTTGATCCAGGTTTTCAATCTTGGTGCAAATGATTAGAACCGTTTGGTCACACTGAGTTGTAGTAACCGCTTGCGATTCTGCATCTCGGTGCCACCGAGTTGTTCCACTCGGTCACATCGACAAGGTCATGATATATATACCCACGAGCCAAATTTTGGAAATTCCGCCGAAATATTTTCGCCCGCGCGTGTCCTACTCTGCCGACTCGGGTCTTCGGATCATCTCCTCATCGCCAGTGACCTCCCGCCGCTGGTCTCCACTGCCATCAACAGGAATCTTCACTGCCATTGCCGCCGGAGCAAGCTCATCGCCAAGTTAGGGTATGAGTTCGATCCTTTGTGCAATCTTTTCTTCCGATTCTTAGAACAAAGTAAATGCCATGATTCTTACCACGTATGAGATTATCCTATCTTGCAAAAACTCCCTTTAGATTAGTTTTGATTCGAAAATTTTGGGTTAGGTTTCCGCCGAACTCATCTCGGACCGACCGAGTTGTAGAAATTGGTCTCACTGATTTGGCTTGGGCCATCGCACTTGTAACTTTCGGTATGACCGAAACCTGCAAATCGGTGTGACCGAGTTCAACTCTTAGTTAAACCCTAGCAATCTCGGACTCATCGAACTGTGTCTCAGTTTGACCGATCTCACTAGTTCAGACTCCAATATTGCTTCGGTGGCACCAAGTTTAAACAAATCGATAGCTCTGAAATGCTTTCTGTGGAAAAATAAAACTAAGTTGTTGGCTCAATTGTTTTGCAAAATATCTGCACTTTGTGATGCTCATCCACTCTATCTCATTTATATCTATTCACAAGGTCAGCTTTCAGTTTGCAGTGTCAGAAATGTCTGATCAGAGTGATGGCCAGAACAAGTCCGAGGAGCAAGTTAACTTGAGTGAGGGTACTAGTACCTCTGGAAGTTATGATGTGGTAGCAGAATTACTCCTAGCAACCGGCTAAGGCTGCTACTAGGCAGAGGAAGAAGAGAAACTCAGACTCTGAAGATGAGGACTATGTTGCTGCTGAGGAAGAAGTCGGCTCAAAGAAGAAGGTGGTTAAGAAGGAATTTGGCACAACTGCTTCAACTAAGCCTGGTATGCACAAGAAGGATCCTACCAAGAGAGTGTCCACTTCAAAGGCCAGAGCCTCAACTATTGAAGCATCCAAATCAGCTGTTTAAGAGGCCACTGGTGAAAGCAAAAGAAGAGAAGGCAGCCAAGATGCCAAGTGTTGAAGAAGCTTCCCAAGTTTTTATCAAGTCAAAACAAGATCAACTTGGATATCTTATTCAAGCTACTTTGAGGATTGAGAAAGGATTGGCCACCCTCACTTAGAATCATGAGAGTCTTGAAAGGATCATTGAAACAAAGTTTTATGATCTAGAATTGAAGGTCACAGAGATGCAAACAGCTGTTGAGCAGCTCCAGGAAGAAGCTAAAGAGAGGAAAGGGAAAGCTACCACTGAAGCGTTTCAGAGATTGCCTAGGGCTCAAAGATGTGCAGCAGTGCCGGTGACAGACACTAGAGCTACTACTTCAGCACCTGCAGCCACAGCTTCAGTTGCCCCCCCCCCAAGTTGCAACTCCACGAGCTCCAACAACCTCAACAAATGCATTTGTCCTAGGAGTCCTCTCCATGCCACCGCCCGAATATCAAGCTTAGAGAGCCACATAACACTATGCATTTTCGAGCTTTTTAGTAACTTATTGCCAAAGGGGGAGAAAGTGTATAGATCATAGGCTTAGAGAGAGAGAGCTTTGCTTCTTTTTGCTATCTCTTTTGCTACTTGTTTGCTACTTATTTGTTTGTTTGCTTGGATGATACTTTATGTGTCACTACTAGGGAAAAGCCTAGTAGCAGCCCGGGTTTTGGGTGTATCAGTAGCACGGGTGCCCGCGCTACTAATATGACGCCACAACTAACTTGTAGCAGTAGCGTGTGTTGACACACACTACTGCTATACATGGTTAGTTGTAGCGTGCGTTGCAAACAACGCTACTGCTAATTAGCTGTAGCGGGTCTTATATCCCGCGCTACTGCTATTACATTCAAAAACAAAAAAATCTCGATCCCGTGCGTGTTGTCAATAGTGTTGTCAATGGTAGCAGTGGTTCATACTCATCGTGTGAGCATGTTGATTGCATATTTTTCTCATTCAAGGACATCCATTTGTTGTTTTGATTGTCTGGATCCTTTTCTTTTTCCAAATGGATGGACAAGAATGCCTAAGAACTTCCTCAAGCTATCTATGCTTTTCTCGTCTCAAATTCTATTCGTGCTACATCACAAAGTTTGGTCAAGTCAGATTTGAACTCTCTGGGCGAGGAGCACTCGGAGTCACTGATTCGTCATAGACTTAAACTTCCAAAACCTCTCTGTGTATTTCGGTCTGACCGATTCATCCCTTTCGGTCATACCGAGTTCATTGAGTTGATCCAGGTTTTCAATCTTGGTGCAAATGATTGGCGTGGCAGGAGGCATGAACGGACAGCGGAAGACCAGATCCAGTAGTGGCTGTTGGAGAGGGCCTGTTTCTATGGCAGAGCCAGGCCGCGGCGTGGGGCTCCTCTTCCTGACCATGCCAGATAGCTCCGGGTCGTCCATGGCAATGACCTGCACGGGCATGGACATGGGAGGGTGAGTCAAACCAGAGGGAGAGAGAGGAAAGGAAAACCGAGGGAGAGACGAAGGTGATGTAGGGAGCAGCGGAGCTAGTCACCGGTGGTGAGGTGCTCCGGTGTGGTGGCGCGGGGCGGCGGCCTCCTAGACGTTGGTGGAAGACCGGCGAGCTCCTAGACGCCGGTGGCGCGAGGCGGTGGCCTCTTTCGGTGCCACGGAGATGGATGGGTGCATGGGAAAGAGGTCCATGTGAGAGCGTATGGAAAGTGAGAGGAGAGAATGGTGGAAGAGAGGAGGGATTTGGGAGAGGAGATGGGGATTCGGCCGAGGATATGACGACTTCACCTACCTAGTACTTAGCAGTAGCGAGGGGTATAAAACCGCGCTACTACTATCAACTTAGTAGTAGCGCAGGTTTATACCCCTCGCTACTACTATGGCATGTGTCGGGGAGCACGGTAGAGACCGCTTGGTAGTAGCGAGGGTTAAAAACCCGCGCTACTACTATCAACTTAGTAGTAGCGAGGGGTAAAAACCCGCGCTACTGCTAATTAGCAGTAGCACTTCTTTTTGTCCCGCGCTGCTGCTAAGATTCCGTGTATAAGGTTTTCCCTAGTAGTGTGTGTGTGTGAGATACTTGTATGGCGATGTGTTTGATCATATCATGCTTTAATATTATCTACCTCTCATGTATGATCATTCACTTTTTCTTGGTGATGAGTGTATATTTCATATTCTATCATTTTGAGCGCTCCACCAAGATGTATGCATGTGACATGGAAGAGTAACCCATGTTCCTAATCGATTGTGCATTTGCATTCAAAAGAAAATTTTAAATAATGCACAAATTTAGGGGGAGCTCTTGCTTATCACATACTTCTCAAAGCAACGATATATTTCATTCTTATTATCATTTGTCGAAGCTTTGATCTATATGTTGTCATCAATTACCAAAAAGGGGGAGATTGAAAGTGCAACTAATCCCTGGGTGGTTTTGGTAATTATTAACAACATATAGATCATTGAACTAATATCCATTCAAGATAATCTTTTCAGAAAGTTCAATGATTGGCATGGCATGGACTTGAGATGTGGACCCCTCAAATTTCTAAGGACTCATATTGGCCCAAGCTCAAGATTCTACATTTTCATTTTAGTGACCCAAGATCACATTGAGTCCATAGGAAAAGCCAATACTATTATAAGGGGATGAGGTGTTGCTTTATAGCTTGCTTGCAAAATTCTTAGTGATATGCTCCAAAAGCCCTCAACCAGTTTCTCATATCCACATATGTCCCAAACCAAAAATCAAAATCGACCCCACCGATTTGATTCATCCGGCGCCACCAAGTTCATTTGACATAGCCATAGCCAGAAATCCTAATCAGTTCGGTCTCACCGATAAGGATCTCGGTCTCACCAAGATGGGATTGCAAACTCTCTGTTTCCCTTCGTAATGTTTCATTCTAATCGGGATGAGCGATCGGTCCCACCGAGTTCACAATGCAAACTCTCTATTTCCTTTTCGTAATGTTTCGGTCTCACCGAAATGAGCGATCAGTCCCACCGAGTTTTCTTGACCAACTCTCTGTCTGCCTATTATAGAAATCGGTCTCACCGAGTTCATGTGATCGGTCTCACTGAGATTACGTTATGCCCTAACCATAATACAATCGTTCCCACCGATTTGACATGTCGGTCCCACTGAAAACCTAACGTTCACATTTTGAACCAAATCAGTCTGACCGAGTTTCACTATTCGGTCCCACCGAGTTTGGTAAATTGTGTGTAATGGTTAGATTTTGTGTGGAGGCTATATATACCCCTTCACCCATCCTCCATTCATGGAGAGAGCTATCAAAACTTGCCTACACTTCCAACATTCATTTTCTGAGAGAGAACCACCTACTCGTGTGTTGAGACCAAGACATTCCAATCCAACCACAAGAATCTTGATCTCTAGCCTTCCCCAAGTTGCTTTCCACTCAAATCATCTTTCCAACATATCCAAATCTATGTGAGAGAGTTGAGTGTTGGGGAGACTATCATTTGAAGAACAATAGCAAGGAGTTCATCAACAACACACCTTCTATTACCTTTTGGAGAGTGGTGTCTCCTAGATTGGTTAGGTGTCAGTTGGGAGCCTCCGTCAAGATTGTGGAGTTGAACTAAGGAGTTTGTAAGAGCAAGGAGATCGCCTACTTCGTGAAGATCTACCCAAGTGAGGTATGTCCTTCGTGGGCGATGGCTATGGTGGGATAGACAAGGTTGCTTCTTCGTGGAACCTTTGTGGCTGGAGCCCTTCATGGATTTGCGCAACCGTTACCCTTCGTGGGTTGAAGTCTCCATCAACGTGGATGTACGGTAGCACTACCTATCAGAACCACGCCAAAATTCTTTGTGTCTACATTGTGTTTGCTCCCGCCAAACTCCTGATCTTTACCTTCATATGCAATGATTTACATTCCGCTGCTATACTCTTAGAATTGCATTTGTAGGTTGATTTCTTGACTTGTGATAAGTTGCTAAAATCTGCCAAGACATAAGATTGGGAAAGGCTAGATTTTTATTTGGTCAAGTAGTCTAATCACCCCCCACTAGACATACTTTCGATCCTACAATCGGGGAGGGGTATGAACCATGGGAAATTTGGACTACAGTAGATATTACACCTATATAAATAAAGAATGAGTTCACAACAGTACCCAAAGTGGTGATTTATTTTCTTATACTAATGGAGCTTATGAGATTTTCTGTTGAGTTTTGTGTTGTGAAGTTTTCAAGTTTTGGCTAAGGATTTGATGGACTATGGAATAAGGAGTGGCAAGAGCCTAAGCTTGGGGATTCCCAAGGCACCCCAAGGTAATATTCAAGGATAACCAAGAGCCTAAGCTTGGGGATGCCCTAGAAGGCATCCCCTCTTTTGTATTCGTCTATCGGTAACTTTACTTGAGGCTATATTTTTATTCACCACATTATATGTGTTTTTCTTGGAGTGCCTTGTATGATTTGAGTCTTTGCTTTGTAGTTTGCCACAATCATCCTTGCTGGACACACCTTTTCAGAGAGACTTGCATGAATCGTGATTTATTAGAATACTCTATGTGCTTCACTTATATCATTTGAGCTAGGCAATTTTGCTCTAGTGCTTCACTTATATCTCTTTAGAGCACGGCGGTGGTTTTATTTTATAGAAATTTATGAACTCTCATGCTTAACTTATATAATTTGCTTTGGTTATAAATTTAGTCCTAATATGATAGGCATCCAAGAGGGATATAATAAAAACTTTCATATAAAGTGCATTGAATACTATGAGAAGTTTGATTCCTTATGATTGTTTTGAGATATGAAGATGGTGATATTAGGGTCATGCTAATGAGTAGGTGTGAGTTTGAGAAATACTTGTGTTAAATTTTGTGATTCCCGTAGCATGCATGTATGGTGAACCGTTATGTGATGAAGTCGGAGCATGATTTATTTATTGATTGTCTTCCTTATGAGTGGCGTTCGGGTATGGGCGATGGTCTTTTCCTACCAATCTATCCCCTACAACCATGCGCGCAGTACTTCGTTTTGATTACTAATAGATTTTTGCAATAAGTATATGAGTTCTTTATGACTAATGTTGAGTCCATGGATTATACGCACTCTCACCCTTCCACCTTTGCTAGCCTCTGTAGTGCCACGCAACTTTCGACTGTACCATAAACCCACCATATACCTTCCTCAAAACAGCCACCATACTTACCTATTACGGCATTTCCATAGCCATTCCGAGATATATTGCCATGCAACTTTCCACCATTCCGTTTATTATGACACGCTCCATCATTGTCATATTGCTTTGCAAGATCATGTAGTTCACATCGTATTTGTGGTAAAGCCACCGTTCATCTTTTTTTATACATGTCGCTCTTGATTCATTGCACATCTCGGTACACCCCGGAGGCATTCACATAGAGTCATATTTTGTTCTAAGTATCGAGTTGTAATTCTTGAGTTAAGTAAATAGAAGTTTGATGATCTTTGTTATTAGAGAATTGTCCCATGTGAGGAAAGGATGATGGAGACTATGATTCCCCCACAAGTCTGTATGAGACACCGGATGAATAAAAGAGGCCAAAAAATGAGAGAAGGCCCAAATAAAATAAATAAATAAACAAATAAATAAATGACAGAAAAGAGAGAAGGGGCAATGCTACTATCCTTTTACCACACTTGTGCTTGAAAGTAGCACCATGATCTTCATGATAGAGAGTCTCTATATTGTCACTTTCATATACTAGTGGGAGTTTTTCATTATAGAAATTGGCTTGTATATTCCAGTGACGGGCTTCCTCAAATTGCCCTAGGTCTTCATGAGCAAGAAAGTTGGATGCACACCCACTTAGTTTCTTTTTGATCTTTCATAAACTTATAGCTCCAGTGCATCCGTTGCATGGAAATATCTACTCACTCACATTGATATCTATTGATGGGCATCTCCATAGCCCGTTAATATGCCTAGTTGATGTGAGACTATCTCCCTCCTTTTGTCTTCTCCAGCTACACCTTCTACTCCACCTATAGTGCTATGTCCATGGCTCACGCTCATGTATTGCGTGAAAGTTGAAAAGGTTTGAGAACATAAAAAGCATGAAACAATTGCTTGGCTTGTCATCGGGGTTGTGCATGATTTGAATATTTTGTGTGATGAAGATGGAGCATAGCCAGACTATATTTTGTATGGATAAGCTTTCTTTGGCCATGTTATTTTGAGAAGACATAATTATATTGTTAGTATGATTGAAGTATTATTGTTTTTATGTCAATATTAAACTTTTGTTTATCATTCGGAACTGAAAATTCATGCCACAATAGAGAAAATTACTTGGACAAATATGTTAGGTAGCATTCCACATCAAAAAATCTGTTTTTATCATTTACCTACTCGAGGACGAGCATGAATTAAGCTTGGGGATGCTTGATAAGTCTCCAATGTATCTATAACTTTTGATTGCTCCATGCTATTATATTATTTGTTTTGGATGTTTTATATGCATTAATATGCTATTTTATATTATTTTTGGGACTAACCTATTAACCTAGAGCCCAGTGCCAGTTCCTGTGTTTTCCTTGTTTTAGAGTTCCGCAGAAAAGGAATATCAAATAGAGTCCAAATGGAATGAGACTTACATGATGATTTTTCTTGGCCTAGAAGGCTTCCAGAGGACTTGGAGTATACATCAGGAAAGCCATGAGGCGGCCACAAGGACGGAGGGCACGGCCCTACCCTTGTGGGCCCCTCATGACTCCGCCGACCTATTTCTTCTGCCTATATATTCTCAAATATTCCAAACCAACCAGGAGAGCCATGAAAACACTTTTCCACTGCCGCAAACTTCTGTACCCGTGAGATCCCATCTAGGGGCCTTTTCCGGCGTCTTGCCGGAGGGGGATTCGACCACGGAGGGCTTCTACATCAACACCATTAATACGTCTCCAACATATCTATAATTTTTGATTGTTCCCTGCTGTTATATTATCATTCTTGGATGTTTTATAATCATTTTATATCATTTTTTGGTACTAACCTATTGCCGTAGTACCAAGTGCTAGTTGATGTTTTTTGCATGTTTTTTACATCGCAGGAAATTAATACCAAACAGAGCGAAACTTTTTGTGGATTTTTTTGGACAAAAAGACATCCAGTGGGCCGGAGAAGCACTTGGGGTCTGCTCCGAGGGGAGCACAACCCACCAGGGCGCGCCTGGAGGCCCAGGCGTGCGCTGGTGGGCTGTGCCCACCTCGGGAGCCCCCTGAACCACCTCTTTACTCTATAAATACCCCTATATTCCAAAAACCCTAGGGGAGTCGAGGAAAATCAATTCCAGCCGTCGTAGAGTCCAGAACCACCAGATCCAATCTAGACAGCATCACAAAGGGGTTCACCACTTCCATTGGTGCGTCTCCGATGATGCATGAGTAGTTATTTGTAGACCTTTGGGTCTGTAGTTAGTAGCTAGATGACTACCTCTCTCTCGTTTGTTTCTCAATCACTAGTGCGCGTCGGTCCTAAACAAACGGGTTTTAACCCCTTTCCGCGACGACATTTGGAACCGTCGCCAAGTGAGTGTGGGCGATAGGGGGGTCCTTCCCACACGACCCAGAAACCGTCGGGGATATGCCCTCCTGGCATGCACGCTCGGCAAAAAGACAACGTGTGCGACCGACGAGCGCTCTAATATGGAAATACATACAGTAGAGCTAAAAATGCAATTATACGGCAAAATTGTTTCCAGGCGCAAGTACATCCCACACAGCCAGTCCCCTCTAAACGTTTTCGTTCGTATGTACATCCCACATAGTCTCTCCAAGGAAAATGTTTCCGTTCATAGGTACATCACGCACAATTTTTCCCGTTAAGTCGTTTGCGTTATTGAATGTATCACACACGGTCCGCAGAAGAAACTGTGCGGCAAAGGCTATCCATGACACACAGTTTTTATGTGGTAAACGTTTGCGCAAGGTGGCCTAACACAAACAGTTTTCAAGAGAATGTTGTGTGTGATTTTTCATTGATCCAACACGGTTTATTCTTAGAAACTGTGTGCGTTGCCTGAGGTCATCGCCCATGGTATTTTTTCAACAACCATTTGGAATAGCAAAACCCAATTAGCAGGCTAATTCGCCATTAGCAGGCTAATTATCTGATTATTCATAATCCATTTATTAATCTAATTTACATTTCATATTAAGAACACAATATATTTCATTTCCATATTAAGGAAGCAGAATTTTATAATTGAAATACATCAGAGTACAACATGATATAGCTTTAACACTCAGCTACCCCATAACACAACTACACCAGCAGCAAGTTCCACATGCAACATGTAGAATCTTTTGAAATTAGCATCATGGGCGGTATATAGACAGATGCATCTCATCCGGAAAACTGCTAAAGCGGAAGGCGAATATTGAGCCTTCATTCATGTTGAAGGTCTTTGCAACTTTAGGGCAGTGCCTGTGGATGATTGACCATCCGTCCTTCGTCCTCTTCAGGAACACTTCAATATTGAACCGTGGGTGCTGTATTAATACCTTCCTCGCCTCCTGACCATAGAGGTGGTTTGAGAGGTAATCATTAGTGAACTGCTTTGGAAAGGCCTGAAAATAAGGATGTGCATAAATATCTTCTCTATATTGGAAATGGGGCAAAGGAATAAAAAAGGCAAGGTATAATAGTTAGTACCATCTTGTAGTGAACTGATGTCTTCTTCATTGTGCAGACAAAGATCTTGTTGTTTTTTGTCGCTAATTTCTTTATTCTAACAATCTTTCTGAGTTTCTTCATTTGATTGATACTCATGGACAACTCATTTCTCCATGTGCAAAAAGGGTCGAACAGTGGGTCAAAACCTCTGATAGCAGGGCCTACATGTGCAAGACCAAATTGTTAAAAACCAAAATATTAGAATGGTTCCTCCAATTGCACAATAATGTGCTATTAGAGAACGGACCATGCACCAAAATTTTAGTTAGAACACCCGTATGCAAACCGACAGCTTCCACAGGTAGCCAAATGAAAATGTGCCGAGCAGGATTTCTGCTGCTCCTGATCGCAAACGTTTTAGATAGAACACCCATATGCAAAGTGAGAGCAACGCAGGATTTGTGCATCCCTTCAACGCAAACGGTTGTTTTGGATGACCCGTGTGCAACCACGTACAAACAATTTGGTAAGATTTGTCAATCCTTGTAACACTGCGATTTGTCAAAATATGAAGCTAAAAATCACTAGCAGTATCTAATTTTTGCAACTAAAATTCAGTAATTAAGCATAGATTTCAATCATAGATTAAGCGGTCGTTCTTAATTTATACAAACAGTTTAACTCGACAGCTGAACCGACCAAACTTTTTCCCAATTGTTGCCAACCACGTACTGAAATAGCTAGTTCAACTATATATACTTGCTAATTTTAAGTACATTGTACAGTTCCACCACATCTATAGTCAGATGAACTGAACAAAATAGCCCCAAAATACTACTACTACTGCGGAGGGGCTTTGCACTACTTGCGGCTGCCTCTCCTCTGTCGAGCGCGCTCAGTAAGAGGCGGAGGAGGAGGAGCCTACCAGGAGCTAGGCAACCGTAGTACGATGCCTGCCGCTATTGCAGCTTCAGCAATGCTCACCTCGAACGCCCTCTGCCGTTCCAGATGACCCCTCCTCAAAGCGGTGGTTCTCCTCGTAGATCTCCTGATTCCTTGCCTCTGAGGCGGCACAGGCCACGGCAATGGTAAATCTCTTTGCATGCTCGACAAGGCGCTCCTACTCCTCCCGCAGGAACTCGGTGTAGCGCGCAAGATCGCTAATGCACATGCAAGCATCCACCTACAGGACTGGGTGGCAGCCACGACCACCACTTCTCACCTTCGGGCCGCGGTGGTGGAGCGGGTGATGGCCACAGTGGCTGGCAGTTGGGTGGAGGCCACGACGGCCACCTCCCACCTTCGAGCCGCAGCGGCGGAGTGCACGATGGCCCTGGCTTTCGACGATGGTGTGGCGGCAACGGCGGCCGGCGACAGCTGCCAACGGGCACCTGCGGCGGAGCGTGTGGTTGGTTTTCCACGCACACCCAATAGGGATGCCATGCGCACTACACTACGCTGGGGACTGGGCCGCCGCCGCGGTGTAGCCTCCCAGCTGGAGTTGTCCTCTGATGACGGCGGAGTGGTTGAGCGACGACGATGGACCGGTGTCATTGGCGATTGTGGGAGAAGCAGATGACATAAGCTATAGGGAGGGAGGGGAAAATGCAACGCGGGACTCGCCGGCCATGAGGGTTTTTATCGCAGGCCGGTAAGCATTGGGATTTTGGGGGATTTCACCAAGTCGGGCAGGAAGATTGCGCGGGATCCTACGAGGTTGCGCGGGAATGGGCTCACCGACGATTCATTGGCGCCACCATTTGGATAAAAGAACGCCCCCGTGCGCTGCGCAAGCTTGCACTGTAAGCCATCTGCGGCAGCGGGGTGACAAGACGTGCGAGAGGAGTACGAAAGGCCATGTACACATAAAGTTAATAAAAAACATTTGCGATTTAAATACCTACTATACCACCGTCCTGGTTTATAAGTATGATTTAACTAATAAAATACGAATGCATGTCACCAAAGATTATATAGTTGGATTTGTATTTGAACATAGTTTCCAATTATATAATTTTTTAAACATTCATTATCATTTTGTTGGTTAAATTGAGGGCAAAGTATGGCACAGAATATAAAGGAGACAATAGACTAGACGGAGGTGGTAGCACACGGCCGCTCTCTAAGCAGCGACGCAACTGTCGGCCGACTTGTAGGCGACCATTTCTTGCCTGTTCAACTGCTCTATGCGTGTGGTTGCTTGCAGTTCAGCGGCCGCAACGCGCTTTGCTCGCGTCCCGCCACGCGCGCTCTGCTCGCGTCCCTCTGGGTGCTCTTCCCTCGTCCCTCCACGCGCACTGCCAGTGTTTGGGGCCAACGCACGATCACGCACGTGTGTGTGCAAGCGGTTGCGCCGGGCGCAGCGTGACGATGCAGTTACCCGCTGCAAAAACTACCATGCAGACGCGACGATAATCCATGCCGCCCAGCCCCCTTTTATTCTTGCGGTCATTTACCTTCATCTCTCATCTCACACGACACAAATAAGCACACCCATGAGGACACATACAGAGAGGACATCCAGCGGTTCCAATGGCGCTCCCCGTGGCTCCAATAGGCGCTCCCAGTGGCCGACAACGACAACGGCGGGCAGTTCACCACGCATCATGTAGTGGACACCCAGGTGACAGGGAAGGACCCCTCGGTGGTGTACACGAATGATCTGATCTCGGTGGAGAGCTCCATCCAAACTATGGAGGAGTTCCTTGCCGAGGACAAGTACCGACTGGTCGGCTTCGACCTCGAGTACACCATCGGTCGTGTCGGGCACGATCAGAAGGTTATCGCCTCCCAGTTGTGCATGCGACATGACGTCCTCGTCTACTAGTACCACCTTGCCACAAGGCCTTGTGAGCGTTTCTCCAGGTTTATCAACAACTCCGACTACAGTTTCGCTACGGTGGACACCACCAACGATCTAAAAGCGCTCAAGGTTTCGGACTTGAAATGCCCGAATCTTGTCAACATCCAAAGCCACTACAAGGTCTGGGGCGGCAACAAAAACAAACTGAACTCCCTGATTGACCTCGCCTCGGCCATCATTGACCCCTACTACATGAAGATGAAGAATAAGATCAATAAGGACAGGAACGCCTAGCACAGTGTGTGGCATAAGAGACTGGATGAACAACATGTCAAGTACGCAGCCATGGACACGTACACAAGCTATGAGATGTACATGCAGATCGTTGACATGAGGAACTGTCTTGTTCCTGACCCAGACAAGGGATCGATCCACATAACAGTGGCGGGAGCGTCACAAGAAATAGATGACTAGAAAATCATTTCTCCTACTTTAGAATGCAGGCAATTGTTTATTGAGGTGTGTGCGAATGATCTGTATAGTCACTTATGTAACTGGATGTTTATTTCAATTATATATATATACATGTTATTCTACTGTAGATAGAGCAAATCACACGGCTTATTACCAGCAATCGTCTGTGTTATTATTGGTCTTCACACATATTTCTGATTACGGACTTGTTTGTCGCGTATCACACTCACCTTGATCTGCCTGACCATTTGTTTTTTGTTGCCTAATCACAAACAGTTCATCCGAGTGAACCATATGCTCTATATCGCACACGCCTTCATCAGACTGCCCGCTTATTTTGTTCTGCCTCATCACAAACAGTTCATTGAGCTGAACTGTATGCCCTGCATCACACATGCAACTAAAATATGAACCGTGTTTGATAGCTCCGCCATCACAAACATTTTGCACCTTTTTTGACAGTTCTTTCACACCACCGTTTGTGATTATGGCATTGCACACAGCTTCGTCGAAGGGTCTCTGATCAAAGTGTCGCGTTTGGACCATCCTGCAGTAGTGAATACAATGGTCTCTTGGAGATCCATATGATATAACTCTTTTTGCGGTGTGTTTGTTGGGATCGGATGAACTCTGAGTTGATGATCAGATCTATATTTTTATCCATGAAAGTTATTTCAGTTTCTCTGATCTCTTATATGCATGATTGCTTATAGCCTCGTATTTCTTCTCAAATATTTGGGTTTTGTTTGGCCAACTTGATCTATTTATCTTGCAATGGGAAGAGGTGCTTTGTAATGGGTTCGATCTTACGGTGCTTGATCCCAGTGAGAGAAGGGGAACCGGCATGTATGTATCATTGCTACGAAGGATAAAATGATGGGGTCTATTTCTACATAAATAGTTCGTGTCCACGTCATGTCATCATTCTTATTGCATTACTCCCTTTCTCCATGAACTTAATACACTAGATGCATGCTGGATAGCGGTCGATGTGTGGAGTAATAGTAGTAGATGCAGGCAGGAGTCGGTCTACTAATCTTGGACGTGATGCCTATGTAGTGATCATTGCCTGGATATTGTCATGATTATTTGAAGTTCTATCAATTGCCCAACAGTAATTTGTTTACCCACCGTTTGCTATTTTTCTCGAGAGAAGCCACTAGTGAAACCTACGACCCCTGGGTCTCTTTCTCATATTATTTGCCTTTGCGATCTATTTTATTTGCCTTTTATGTTCAGATCTATTAAACCAAAAATACAAAAATACCTTTCTGCAATTTATTTTATTTGGCGTTCAATCTATCAATATTTACAACTCTCTCACGTCCGTTTGCCAATTTGTGGCACCGTTACCCGAAAGGGATTGACAACCCCTTTTACACGTCGGGTTGCGAGTATTTGTTATTTGTGCGCATGTGCTGTTTACGTAGTGTTGATTGGTTCTCCTACTGGTTCGATAACCTTGGTTTCATCGCTGAGGGAAATACCTACCGTCGCTGTGTTGCATCATCCCTTCCTCTTTGGGACATACTAACATAGCTTCAAGCCGCATCAAAAGGAATTTTTGGCGCTGTTGCCAGGGAGCATCTTCAACATATACTAGGTTCCTAATCAAAAATCGCATCTCCTCGCAATTTACATTATTTTCCATTTGCCTCTCTTTTTCCTCTCCCCCACTTCACAAAAATTTGCCATTTTATTCGCCCTCTTTTTCATTCGCCTTTTTCTCCGTCGATCTTATGTTTGGTTGTGTTGCCATGTGCCTTCTATTTGCTTGCATCTTTGCTTGTTGAAAATCTATTGATATGGATCCTCATCCACTTGCTAATCTTTTCAAAAGATCCAATTATGATGAACCAATTGCTAGTGATTTGAGTGCACTAGATTATCTCTATGAAGTTTTGCTTGAGATTCGTGAATCTGAAAATTGTGATGAAGTGTTAAAAGAAGAAATTTATAAAGTGGTTCACGATAGCTCCTTGAATCAAAAGCATGATTGCAATAATATTATTATAAACTCTGATAATGTCATTGATATGCAAAACGCCAAGCTTGGGGACGCTTGTTTTGTTATGTACGCTACTTATTGCAATGATCATGATTGGGGTGATGATGAATCTTATGATCTTGATAGTTTATTTAAGCCTCATGATGAATATGTTTGCAATAATATTGAAAGTGGGTTCGGAAGAGTGTCAACTCTAGGTAAAAATAATCCCACATATTTGGAGAGTGTTCAATCCTATGAAATCTTTGATAAAAGTGGGTTCGGAGAGGTCATGACTTCAATTGGTGTTAATCCCATTATCTTGGAAGATTATAAAACTTTTATGCATGTGGATCATGAAGAGAATATTTTATGATAGCTATATTCTTGAATTTGATTATTATCCTACATGTAATTATTTTTACAGAGGGAAATATGGTTGTAGAAATTCTCATGTTACTAAATTACCCCTCGTTATGTTGAGATTGCTACTATTTCTTCCTTCTTCCTTGCATATGCTAGATATTTCTTGCCTTGATGATTTGTTTGCTTATAAAATTCCGATGCATAGTAAGTATGTTAGACTTAAATCATGTTGTCATATGTTTCATGATGCTCTCTTTGTTTCAATTCTTATTTTTCGTGTGAGCATCATTGAAATCTTATGCCTAGCTAGGGGCATAAAACGATATCGCTTGTTGGGAGGCAACCCAATGAATAAAATTTATTTTTGTGTTTGCACAATTATGCTACTATTCTTATTGTGTTTTTGTGTTTTAATTAGTGTTTGTGCCAAGTAAAGCCTTTAGGATCTTCTTGGGTGATAGTTGTTTGATCTTGCTGAAAAACATAAACTTTCGTGCTCACGAAAAAAATTCTCATTTCTATCCAGAGCGCAATAAAATACCAACTTTTTTTGCAGAAGATTGATATCCAAATTGCTCAGGTTTTACTAATTTCTCTAGATTTTGGGAGTTACAGAAGTATTCGAAATTTCCAGACTGCAACAGATTGTTCTGTTTTTGAAAGATTCTATTTTCTTTGCGTTATGTGCTTGTTTTGATGATTCTATGGTTTTCTTTTATGATTTTTTGCCATAGAAAGTTTGGAATACAATAGATATCATGCAAGAATAAAATATGAATTGGTTTGCTACAATACTTATAGTAGTGATTTGCTTTCTTATACTAACTGATCTTACGAAGGTTTTGTTGAGTTTTGTGTGATTGAAGTTTTCAAGTTTTGGGTTATCTTATGATGGATGAAGGAATGAGGAGTAAGAAGAGCCTAAGCTTGGGGATGCACCGGAATACCAAGCTATTATCCAAAGAGAGCAAGCAACTAAGCTTGGGGATGCCCCGACTGGCATCCATGATAACCCACAAGTATAGGGGATCACAACAATTTTCAAGCGTAGAGTATTTAACCCAAATTTATTGATTAGACACAAGGGGAGCCAAAGAATATTCTCAAGTATTAATAGTTGAGTTGTGAATTCAACCGCACCTAAAAGATTTAATACCTGCAGCAAAGTATTTAGTAGCAAAGTAATATGGAAGTAACGGTAACGGTGGAAAAAGTAACAGTATTGGTTTTGTAGTGATTGTAACAGTGGCAACGGAAAAGTAACTAAGCAAAGATCAATATATGAAAAGCTCGTAGGCAATGGATCAGTGATGGATAATTATGTCGGATGCGATTCATCATGCAACAGTTATAACATAGGGTGACACTGAACTAGCTCCAGTTCATCAATGTAATGTAGGCATGTATTCTGAATATAGTCATACGTGCTTATGGAAAAGAACTTGCATGACATCTTTTGTCCTACCCTCCCTTGGCAGCGGGGTCCTATTGGAAAATAAGGGATATTAAGGCCTACTTTTAATAGAGTACCGGACCAAAGCATTAACACTTAGTGAATACATGAACTCCTCAGACTACGGTCACCACCGGGAGTGGTCCCGATTATTGTCACTTTGGGGTTACCGGATCATAACACATAGTAGGTGACTATTGAATTGCAAAATAGTATTAAGAACTCACATATATTCATGAAAACATAATAGGTTCAGATCTGAAATCATGGCACTCGGGCCCTAGTGACAAGCATTAAGAATAGCAAAGTCATAGCAACATCAATCTCAGAACTTATTGGAAACTAGGGATCAAACCCTAACAAAACTAACTCGATTACATGATAAATCTCATCCAACCCATCACCGTTCAGCAAGCCTATGATGGAAATACTCACGCACGGTGGTGAGCATCATGAAATTGGTGATGGAGGAAGGTTTATGATGATGATGGCGACGGATTCCCCTCTCCGGACCCTCGAACGGACTCCAGATCAGCCCTCCCGAGAGAGATTAGGGCTTGGCGGCGGCTCCGTATCGTTAAAGGCGATGAATCCTTCTCTCTCATTTTTTTCTCCCCGAGCGTGAATATATAGAGTTGGATTTGAAGTCGATGGAGCCTCAGGGGGCCCACAAGATAGGGGGGCGCGCCCCCACCCAGGTGGACAGGTTGTGGGCCCCCTGGTGTTGATTCTTTGGCCAGTATTTTCTATCGAATCCAAACATATTCTCTGTGAAGTTTCAGGTCATTCCGAGAACTTTTATTTGTGCACAAAAATAACACCATGGAAATTCTGCTAAACACAACGTCAGTCCGGGTAAGTTCCATTCAAATCATGCAAGTTAGAGTCCAGAACAAGGTCAAAAGTGTTTGGAAAAGTAGATACGATGGAGACATATCAACTCCCCCAAGCTTAAACCTTTGCTTGTCCTCAAGAAATTCAGTTAACAAACTGAAAGTGATAAAGAAAAAATTTTACAAACTCTGTTTTATCTTGTTGTTGTAAATATGTAAAGCCCGCATTCAAGTTTTCAGCAAAGATTATGAACTAACTATATTCACAATAACATTTAGGTCTCATGTTTACTCATATCAATGGCATAATCAACTAGCGAGCAATAATAGTAAATCTCGGACGACATCACTTTCTCAAAACAATCATAATATGATATAACAAGATGGTATCTCGCTAGCCCTTTCTGAGACCGTAAAACATAAATGCAGAGCACCTCTAAAGTTCAAGGACTGACTAAACACTGTAATTCATGGTAAAAGGTATCCAGTCACAGTCATACTCAATGTAAACTAATAGTAATGCATGCAAATGACAGCGGTGCTCTCCAACTGGTGCTTTTTAATAAGAGGATGATGACTCAACATAAAAGTAGATAGATAGGCCCTTCGCAGAGGGAAGCAGGGATTTGTTGAGGTGTCAGAGCTCAATTTTTAAAATAGAGATAAATAATATTTTGAGTGGCATACTTCCATGCTACACACATTATAGACGATTCCCAAACAGAATGGTAAAGTTTATACTCCCCCACCACCAACAAACATCAATCAATGGCTTGTCCAAAACAATTGGTGCCTCCAACTAACAACAATCCTAGGAAAGTTTTGTTTGCAATTATTTTAATTTAAGAATGGGACTGGGCATCCCGGTTACCAGCCATTTTCTCGTGAATGAGGAGCGGAGTCCACTCCTCTTGAGAATAACCCACCTAACATGGAAGATATAGACAACTAGTTGGTACATGAGCTATTCGAGCATACAAAATAGAATTTCATTTCAAGGTTTAGAGTTGGCACATACAAATTTACTTGGAATAGCAGGTAGATACCGCATATAGGAAGGTATGGTGGACTCATATGGAATAACTTTTGGGGTTTATGGAAGTGGATGCACAAGCAGTATTCCCGCATAGTACAACTGAAGGCTAGAAAGAGACTGGGAAGCGACTAGCTAGAGAGCGACAACAGTCATGAACATGCATTAAAATTAATCAACACTGAGTGCAAGCATGAGTAGGATATAATTCACCATGAACATAAATATCGTGGAGGCTAAGTTGATTTTGTTTCAACTACATGCGTGAACATGTGCCAAGTCAAGCCAGTCAAATCATTGAAAGGAGGATACCACCCTATCATACCACATCACAACCATTTTAATAGCATGTTGGCACGCAAGGTAAACCATTATAAATTCCTAGCTAATTAGGCATGACATGAGCAACTATAATCTGTAATCGTCATTGCAAACATGTATCATTCATAATAGGCTTAGTCAGGAACGATGAACTAATCATATTTAAAAAAACAAGATAGGTCGAGTTCATACCAGCTTCTCTCATCTCAATCAATCCATCATATATTGTCATTATTTCCTTTCACTTGCACAACCGAATGGTGTCGATAATAATAACAGTGCACGTGCATTGGACTAAGTTGGAATCTGCAAGCATTTAATACATAAGAGAAGACAAGGTAATATGGGCTCTTGGTTAGATCAACAACAATGCATATGAGAGCCACTCAACATTTTCATTATGGTCTTCTCCTCTCGACCCCCAAAGAAAATAAAAGAAACAAAACTATTTACACGAGAAAGCTCCCAACAAGCAAAATAAGAACGAGAAATCTTTTTGGGTTTTCTTTTGATTACTACTACTACAGGCATGGAAACTAAACTAGATAAAAGCTACAATTTTTTTTGTTTTTTCTTAAGGTTTTTCAAACACACAAGAAGAATGTTGGACAAGAAAATAAACTAGCATGGAAGTACAATGAAAAAGTATGAGCACCGACAATTGGGATGAGTGTGTGAACATGACTGTAATGTCGATGAGAAATACATACTCCCCCAAGCTTAGGCTTTTGGCCTAAGTTGGTCTATGGCCACGGCTGGCCTGGCGAATATCCAAAGTTGTAACTAGGGTCGTACTGGGATGCAGCAGCTACTGCCTGACGAGCTGCAGCTTGGAGGTGAGCTGCCTCCGTCCTCCTCTCGTACTCGTTTGCCTCCTCCCTGGTTATAACATATCTCCTTTTTGCCCGAAAGTCAAAGAAAGTAGGAGCAGGGAGAGCAACATGGACGGTGTGCCCTCTGTCAAAGATTAGTCGATACTGGAGGAACTGATCATTCCTCTCAAGAAAGTGGTGGCAAACCATAGCATCATAATCTAGATAAGCAGGAGGCAACTCAATATCAGTTCCATGTATGGGTATATCAAGATCATTAGCTACACGAGTTGCATAAATTCCACCAAACTAATCTCCACTTATACTGTTGTGATTCAACCTACGTGCGCCAGTAGCCCCCAAGTTATATTGTTTATCACCTAATACCGCACTCTTGAGGACACTAAGATCTAGAACACACATGCGACAAGACTCATCTTTGCCGTTAATGCATCTACCAATGAAGAGAGCAAAATAATGTATGGAAGGGAAATGAATGGTTCCTATGGTAGCTTATCTGATTTCCCTAGATTCCCCCATAGTGATACTAGGAAGAAAGTCTTTATATTCAGATTTTCGAGGTTCACTAACATTGCCTAGTGCGGGAGTTTACAAGAAGTATTAAAATCTTCTAGGTCCATGGTATATGATTTATCATAAAGATCAAATAAAACAGTGTGAGAATTGTGTGAGGATGTAAATTTAAACCTTCTCACAAAGGAATCAGTTGGATAGTGGTATTGCCGGCACTTATCTAACACGAAGCCCTCAAGATCAACATTACTCACATACGCGTCAAATTCATCCTTGATGCCTGCCTGGACCATGAACTCCTCTGGCGGGCATTCACAAGGCCGCACTTAAGCTTCCCTTGGTAGTTCATTGTCCGGCTCACGTATCGCAAGCCTTGGGCCTTGCTTCCTTGAGGAACCACCTTGGTACATTTTCCTAAACATATTTCTTCCTCTAAATATTTTTTTAAAATTTTTGGTGACTCAAAATAAAAGTGAATCAAACTCAACAAGATTGATAGAAACTACTCCTACAAGTGCCTAGAGGCCATATCATGCATTAGAACTACTTTTGACCACATAAATTTGACATGCAAGCTCAAGAACAAGGTCACCTAAGCAGCAAAAATTTGCAATAAATAAAGCACTAGAACAAAAACTAATTGGACCATTGGAGGAGTCACATACCGAAGAACAATCCCGCAAAGCAGTTTTGTGAATGGAGCTTTGAGCTAGGAGATCGAAAATGGCAGCAAGATGAGCTAGAACTCGGGTTTGAGCTGGTGGATGATTTTTTTGGAGGAAGACGAAGTGTGTGGGTGCAAAAATAAGTGTAGGGGCCCACGTGGGGTCCATGAGGTAGGGGGTGTGCCCCAGGGGGTGGGCGTGCCCTAGACCCTCGTGGCCAGCAGGTCGGTCCCCCTGGTGTGTTCTCAGTGCCAATAATTCTTAAATATTCTACAAAAAATCATCAAAAATTGTCAGGACATTTGGAGAACTTTTATTTTCGGGGAATTTTTTACTGCAAGGATAATTCAGAAAACGGACAGAAAATACTCTTTTTGCTTTCTTTAATCTAAATAACAGAAAGTAAAAATAGGGTACAGATAGTTGTGCTTTCTAACTTCATCCATCTCATGCTCATCAAAAGGAATCCACTAACAAGGTTGATCAAGTCTTTTAACAAACTCTTTCTGAATCGCATGAAACCGGAGAATTTTCGAATAACACTAAGTTACCTCAACGGGGATATGCACATCCCCAACAATAAGAATATGATATTTCTTCTTGACAGTAGGAAGAGGGAATTCAAAACCTCCAAATAGTAATTGTTGAAATTTTTCCAATAGAATTGATACTGTGGACTTGAGGTCGTTTCCTCGGAAAGTGTACCGTATGCTCGTTACCATTAACATGAAAAGTGACATTGTCTTTGTTGCAATCAATAACAGCCCCTGCAGTATTCAAAAAGGGTCTACCAAGCATAATAGACATACTATCGTCCTTGGGAATATCAAGAATAACAAAGTCCATTAAAATAGTAACGTTTGCAACCACAACAGGCACATCCTCGCAAATACCGACATGTATAGCAGTTGATTTATCATCCATTTGCAAAGATATTTCAGTAGGTGTCAACTTATTCAAATCAAGTCTACGATATAAAGAGAGAGGCATAACACTAACACCGGCTCCAAGATCACATAAAGCAGTTTTAACATAGTTTCTCTTAAAGGAGCATGGTATAGTTGGTTATGACGCCCCACGACCGGAGCTTCAGATGCCTTCCAGGGTTTTCGAGATTCGTTGTGTGATTTGTTTCGTCTATTGCATTCATCTTTGCATCATGTGCATTGCATCATGTCAACATGCAACCCATTCTAAAAACTCACTTAAGTAAATTTCATGGATCTTCGGTCCATTTAAACCGAGGGAAGGGTGACTTCTCTTTATAACATATCCTCCTGATATTAGGGATCTATTATAAATATTTCCATTATTGTGGAATTACCGTGACACACTTGCACGCGCCCGCGGCACGTCCGAAATAGTATTTTTTTTAAGTGGCCGAAAGATGTTCTCGGAATGGGTTGAAAGTTGGCGTGCGGTCTTATTTTAGTGTAGATAGACCGCCTGTCAAGTTTCATCGCATTCAGAGTTCGTTTGATAGCCCAACCGTTAAACTATAGCGGTAGTATAGCCGGTCAGACGTCGGACGTTTTTCGGTCTCCGGAAACAGTCGCCAGGCCTCCCTCTCTTCTCTTCTCTTAGCTCGAGACCGTCTACACAGCTCACTACCACTCACCGTCAGGCCCTACCTAAACTCTCTTGTCAGCCCGCGGCCCTCCTCGCGCGCGTCCGAAAATTGTCCCAGACCCGACCCGGACAGTCGTCACCGTTGGATCCGGATCATCCCCAAACGTCTACAAAACATCACTGTTTTCCTATTCGGACTCCCTAACTATTTTTTTGGCGACCATCCGATTGCGATCGTAGGGACGTGATAGCCCCTACCCAATTCCTAGCTGCTATTTATAGCAGATGAAACCCTACCTAAACTAGCCAACCCTAATTTCTAGGGATCCTCCCCTGTCCAATCCTCGCCGCCGCCATCTTCTCCTTGTTTTCAGCGCCACCAAATCAACTCTGCAGCCGCCACAGCTCCTCCCGATCCAAAAATCCATCCCTACCAATCCTGCCCGAGCATCTCGCCACCAACCCTCGCCGGCCGAACCACCACCGCAGGTCCAGCGCCCAGCCCCTGCTCCTTCTCTTCAGTCTTCCTTCCGTCTCCTGTATCTCTCTCTCAAACTCTCTCTGTCCAGGAGCACCACCGCCACCATGGGAGTTCATCGGAGTGGAGCTCCTTCCTCGGCGCCGAGCTCTCCAAGCCCCGCCGCCAGGGACCTCCTCCGCGCCCTGTTGACCCGTGCCCATCCGCCTCAGAGCCAGCCTCCTCTACATCGCGCCTGAACCAGCACCGAGCTGCACCGCAAGCCCCTCCCATGGTCTCCTCCGCCCGAGAGACACCAGCAGAGACCTCCCGCGAGCCTGCAGGCCGACGCCGTCACCGTTCCTCCTCTGATTCTTTTCCTTCCCTTCGTTTCCTGCTCCCTCCTCTCACCTCTGTCTCTCTCTGAACCAGGCCGCCGCCGCCATGGCCTCAAGCTCAGTCCCTGTAGGGAACGAGGAGAACGACCCTATGATGCATGGACCCTGCACCCAGATCCCGCCATCCTCGGCGAGCTCCGCCTCCCGTTCCCGTCGCGCCACCGTCGCCAGGACTTCTGCCGCATCGCTGCTGCCTTCATTGACCACGCCAGCTCCCCTGCATCGCTCAGTCCCCACTTCAGGAACGAGACAACGAGCGCACCAGCGAGGCAGTCGACCGCGTCGTTGTCTCCAGATCCAGGCCCAGCTGCCCCTGCAGGCCTCCCCTTTCCACATTTCTGGGCCACGACCCATGGTGAGGACGCATCCAGCCCCTCCCCTGTTACTGTTGGGCCGGCCAGTTTCGGCCCGCTAGTTTTTTTCCTGGTCCTGCGAATTTTGTCTATTATCCGGAGAGCCGCAGTTTTGCAGGAAACCCCCTAGACTACATGCATATAATAACTCACAATTGGTGCATCGGATTAAAATGAATTATATATGAAAGTTGCTTAGAATTTTGTGTAGTTTAATAATATCCAACTTTGATCCATGTCTGAAATGTTAAAAATGTTGTTTGGTTAAATTTGCTCCTATGCCATGCTAAAATGATTTTTTTTCATAACTAAATAACCGTAACTCGGAACCTAATAATCTTTATATGTAAATGGGGTGGAAAAATGTCTAGTTTAACATGGTGGCATCACTTTGCATGTCTAACAACTCTAAAAATGGGTTTAGGGAAGAACAGTACCAAACCGTAAAATATGCACAGGAGGTTTTACCGGAATTGTTGTTTGTTATTTCCGGCCTCATTTAAACTTGACTAGATAGGTAGTGTAACATCCCAAATTTTCAATTTGGAATGTTATACACTAGATCATCATGCATATCTTATTTTCTTGCATTTTGGTCGATCCTAGAAATATCACGCAACTCAAGGACCTTCGGAGAGAGTTGGAGATTTCGTTATTTTCATATTTGAGAGTTTTCTCGAATTTGAAAAGAGGATCATTTGATTTATTTATTTCATCTTCAATTATTTTTCCGATATCAAAATATGAGAGAGGGAATAATATGACTTTCCCAAAATATAGGAAAAATGAAGATTTAATAAATAGATCAAATTTCGTTTTCCGGTGTTTGTTTGTTTTTCTTTGGATAGGGAAAAATGCGCGTTTTCGAAAATTGCATTTTAGGTCCGGAGAAAAGTTCATTTTGTCCGACTCATTTTTAGGAGTCGGGGAAAATTTACTTTAGATTTTTCGGAGTTTGTTTAGTTAGTTTTCTTTTGTTTTTTTGCGCGCAAAATCAGTTAAAAAAATGAGCAGGCCAGCCGGGCCAAAGGCCCAGCCAGCCACCGCCCCAGCCAGCGCCAGGCACCAGGCGCCAGGCGCAGCGCGCCAGGCCGCCGCCTCGCTCTAAGCCGAGTCCGGCTTGGACTCTGGCCAGTTAGCCCCCCCCCCCTTTTCCTTGTTTCGTTTTCCTTTTTTACTCTCTTTTTCTTGCCCCCTACCCCAAGTAAACCCCCCCTCACCTATATAAATACCCCCATAGACCCCCCTCTCCTCACACCAAAAACCCAAAACCCCTCTCCTCCCCAAGCCGCGCCCCACCCCGCGCCTCTCACCCGCCGCCGTGCCCCTCACCCGCCGCCGCCGCCCTAGCACGCCGCCGTCGCCACCGTTCGCCCCGCCTCGCCGGAGGTAGCCCCGTGCCTCTCTTTTTCTTCCCCGCGGTTCAGTTCTTTTAAAAGAAACCGTTCCGGTTTTCTTTTCCCGTTTTTCTCTCCGATTCTTTGTTTCGGTTTCTTTTCCGAAACCCTAGATCGGTTTTCTATTTTCTTTTTCAGTTTCTTTTCCGAAAACCCTAGATCGGTTTTCGTTATTCTTTCGGAACGTTCGTCTCAACGAACGTGATCACCGATTATTCCCGGTTAACGACGCCCGTTCGTTTAACCGTTCTTTGTTTTCTTTTCGTCGGATTTATTCCGCGATCGCGATCTCAGATCCGATCTTCGTTCTAGTTTATCTTCTCGCCCGTTTATCGGAATCGGGTGATTCAAGCGCCTGGAGTTTCATTTCGAAACCGCCGTTCCATCTAATCAACTTAAACAAGTTTTTGCCCCGGTAAAATTTGACCTAGATTCAACTTGCTAGAACCGAGTTGTTTTCTTCCGCCGTTTGTTTTCCATTTTTTTTGTTCGGTTCGTTCTTTCTTTGCAACCGGAGTTCTTAAGTTGAACTATCTAGTTCGTTCTCTCGTTCGAGTTTTACTTGTGCATTAGATGAGTACTTATTGTGTGGTTACTATTGTCTGCTTACGATAGATTGACCAGAGTGTGACGAGTAGATCTATCAAGAGTTTTGAGTGCGAATCATCTTCATTGCAGGCAAGTTCACACTTTGATCATACCTTTTCTACAACCCAGTTTTATTGCATTAGATCAAATCCTCTCACATTGCATGATTAGGATCTAATTAAATTGTGGGATGGGAAGTAGATGAGGTAGTACCTATCACCTGTATTACTATGAAACCTTTGGGAGTTACTTCTACGTTTGCTTATTATGCCATGCTATGCTAGTAGACGTAGATTGGGTGAGTGATACTCCATGACAGATGTGAGTTGATAATTTTAATGGTTTATCTAAGGTGGCAACTTAAACACACATCTGGGTGGATTGAGGCACCTGATGTCTATCAGGACTTGCCTGTTTTATTTTGGACCGCAACCCAGGCTCAAAGGGATCATAAGATTATTCATGCTAGAAACTTCCGTGTGCAGCCACATGCTACTATGGGCTCTGGCATAGTTGACTAAGTTGTGCGAACTCTTACGGGGTGGACTAGCAGATGTAGGGGTTGTAGGTGGTACGGTCTACCCCACATGTAAGGTGCTAGCGCTTCTGAAAGACTATGTCTCGGTCATCCGTTTCTCAAACACCATGTAGTGCGAGAAACCAAACGGAGGCGATCGAGTCATGTGGGGAAAAGTGCGCAAACCTCTGCAGAGTGTACAAACTAATCATGATTAGCCGTGTCCCCGGTTATGGACATCTTGAGTATCTAGTTCTTGGATTATCCTGTTGATCTCATCATGTTACTTTAATTAGTTTTGTTGGGATGTTAATGATTACTTTAATTTGGGATTGAGGATGCTGTCAACCATTCTCAATGTTCAACAACCACCATGATAGTAATTAAATTTATTCCTTTGTAGTAGGGAAAAATTGGCTTTACGCAAAAACCTTATAACCATAGAGCTTTTCCACCAGCCATATATGCATATAGTGATAGCCATTGTTCATCATTCTCTATGGTGTGAATTTGCCAGTACATTCAATGTACTGACCAGTTTCGGGCTGCAACATCTCATGTTGCAGGATTATCTTACGACGAGTAAGTGATACGTTAGGGTTACGATTTCTACACTCAACTTTGCCGTTGGTGTTGATGGGAATCCACAACCTTGTTGCTTCCGCTATTTGGATTGAGGTAATAGTATTTACATTACTTTATACATGTGATTTACCTCTGTTATAAATCTTCGAGTACTGTGTGTGTCAGCATACTGATCCAGGGATGACACCTAAGCACAGAGACTTGATCCATTCGGGTCAGGTCGCTACAAGATGGTATCAGAGCACATGTTGACTGTAGGACGTGACCCTAGAAATTGGCAAGGCCGTAACAAAGATTTTTCTCTACAACTTTCCCTTTCAAAAAGATCTTTTACCTCTTTTCTCTTTTGAGCTTATTCAAAAAATTCTTTTTAGTGAAACCATACCCCCTTTCCCTTTTGACCACTCGAAGATTCCACTGATGAGACCACTCCAAGAACTACAAGATATCGGACAACTAAGACCACTTCGGAATGAAGAGTATTTTCCATGCCTCTGAATAATGGAAACTACAATGGTTGAAGGCCGAAGACAAGTAGAATTTGAAGGCTCTGAAGAATTCCCAGATTTATATGACCTAGGAAGGCTACCCTTATGGAACTTGACAGATTATGGAAGTTGTCAATACCCGAGATCAAGGTGTATCGGAGAAAGACTGAAACAAGGAGTATGAGAACTCGAAGTTTTGTCAAAGAAACCCTAAGGCAGGAGATATCAACTGTGGAGAGATAGCTCATGGAAATGACAAGAGCAGAAACATGGTTATCCGTGATGTCATCCACCGCTAATGCTATTGTCACC